>NC_090798.1:13250000-13420000 GCF_040054535.1 Antennarius striatus | reverse complement strand
TCACATAATCAATAACCTTTTTGTTCCTTCGCTGCTGTTCAAAGTAGATTCAGGCTTAACAAGACTCAGAGATGAATCCATCTCATGAAACAGGACAGGTCACCCTCCAGAAACACCAGAGATCTACTCAGCTTCACCTCTGAGAGGAGATGAAGACTCACAATTTATCTTAGCAAGAAATTATTCACTAATTCTTCACAGGAAATCATCCATAAGTTCTTGTGTGAAAAGAAAACACACATTGGTGCACACACCATTGGGGTTACCTACAGATAGTGTGGCACGAGTAACAATTGCCCCCTGGATGACTGGGCATCAGGCAGCTTCGTCCATTTCTCACATTATGGGCTGTAAAGCTCCAACAAGGAAGAAGCATGAAATATACAGGATCCTCCACACAAAAGAAGTTAATTGTGATTCTGTCTGGAACAAAGTTAAATGTCAAACACGCTTCTTCTGTGTAAGATTTCAGGAAGAAATATTGAAGTTTTCATGCCTAGAAAACCCTCATCTGGGACAAATTCACCTCCATTTCTTGTGACGACAGAAATGAAAGCAAACATATGACAAAAGTAACGTCAGACTGCACTACTTCTACTTTGTTGGTGTAGGATGAAATAAATTAAATTAAAAAACATCCACTATAATATGTATAATTTCTGTAATGTTTTATTTTAATTACCATTTTAACTTATTAACTATTGAAAAGTCGTCTTAATAGTTTCATTTAGATTTTCATTAACGAGATAATCCTAGTGTCCCTATTCCTCTATTAATTCCTCTTTATATAGGATTATTGCACTAAGACGTCTCTGTCACCAGGGGGCGCCGCAGCTACAGGAGCGGGGCTTTAAGTACAGTATTTACTATCAGATATGACGTCATAAAATCAGGAAACAGAATAATCACAGAAAAGTCACAGAATGATGTCGAAACCGTTTCACTGTTGAAAATGAAAACAGAAATCTCCAAAGAAGGAAGATGATCAGCCCCCTACACACACACACACACACACACACACACACACACACACACACACACACACACACACACACACACACACACACACACACACACACACACACACACACACACACACACACACACACACACACACACACCTCCATCGGGTATTGAATAATGGATGGAGGCCAAGGGGGGGTGACATTATTCACCACAGCCTCACCCTGGAGTGGGGGTGGGGCTGCTGAACACACACAGGTTCATCATGAAAACACACACTGGATACACAGCAATTTAAACACACACACATTTTCTACCTCTCCACCCTCTGATTGGCTGAGGATCCTGTCAGTCAGTCTCTCCTGCGATTGGTCCGTGATGGAGTCAGAGCGGGTTTGATTGGACGGCAGGTTGAAGGTGACTCCAAAGAAATGCAGTGGACAAGAAACCCAGAGGTTCCTTCTGGAACCACCACCTGGATTACAACAGCGCCTCCATTAGGAAGGGACCGCTGCACCAGCTCCTTCAGATTAACTCTGATTTATGAGTAAATTCAATAACCAACCGTCCCAGAGAGTAGACTGTGTAGAGACGAGTCATAAAATGCAAATAGACGCTCCAGCTGCATGAGATAGAAAGTGACCCATGGAGGTGTATTTGAATCATAAACAGGCTACAGGACTAACATGTTGGAGGAGAAGACATTCTGGATCAAAAGACTCTTAACGCCAATGATCAGAAGTTGTATTAAAAAATATCTGGTACTTAAAAAGAAAATGGGTCTAGACGCGACAGCACCTCTGATACCTGCAGTTTGGTTTTTCAGATTTTTATAGTCTTTAGTGAGAAAAATGTGTTTTAAGTTGTACAGAAAAATTGGTGACCAATATATTGTAACAGTAGAGCTGCTTTAATAAATCTGTTTAAATACGTGGAAGCATCTGGAGTAACGATGTTTACTCTGAACCTGGGTGACTGGACTCAATGAAGACATTGATGGAATATTAACACGGCATTAATTTAAATTAAAAAACAAAACCTGCATTTATGATCCTTATTTCATAATCATAAATTGATTTAAATTAATTTTTATGCTCCGTTTCATTCACTGGAAGAGGAGGCATTTGTTTGTTTTAATAAATCAAGATGTTTTTGACTGATCTGAATTATATTTAATGTAAAAGTTGTCCCTGGGGGAGAGAAAAGGGTGAGGTTTTGTTTTTCTATTACTAATTTTAGTTTAAATCAATGACATCACCCATATCAGAATATTTTATTTCATCCCCCACAAAGCCTGAAGTTCCCCTTGTTGAGAAATACAACGCAGGAACTGCTTCTAAGGGACTCTCTGTCTGGGAAAACTAGAATGTCGATAAATAGAAATGCAAAAAGTGTCGCTAATTCAGAAGGTTTACAGTAAATGTGCACAAATAAGTCGTGTAACTCAAGAGCAAGGACGTTCTTTGTGGTAAATGTTGTTCCACAGTAAGTAAATGTAGATTCTGAAAAGTCATTGACTGTAACATGCACTAATGAAAGAGCACTGAAGAGGCCAGCTTAGACTATAAATCAGACCGTTAATGTGGAATGAAGCGCTGCCTCTAACTGACCCAGTCTGAGCCATCACCCCTGTGTGCAGGAGAGAACGCCAGAGCTCTTATCCTCTGACCCGTCCGTTATGTTTGATTAAATCCTCATCCATCGCTCCACTTGACCGAAGCGTTAACAAAGATCTCCAAGATCTCCAGATGACAACACGACCTTCTTTCCTCTGAGTCACTTCTGAGAAGTGAAGCCTGAGAGAACATGAGCGACGCTGGACGGTCTTGCGTAACAAGGCCATGTTCTGTTCCCATGAATAGCGTGGTCTTTCCGTGTTTCCACTCCGTGAGCTGTCATGTCTCCAGCATACAACGGGCCTTGTCATTTGAAAATGTCCTTTCATTCTTCCGAGGCCAAGTGCTTCCTATGAATTTCACCCCATGTCACCCCGACACTCTGGTATGTAACAGAAGACCCATTAGCAGGACTCCAAACCGGTACAACCACCACTGGTGGGGGCAAGATGGACATTCCTTCTTAGGATTAAAAGTTATAATGTGTTCAGGCTGATGAAAATGGATAAAAAATGGAATTAATAAAGAAAAACATTCAGTTTAAAGATGAGCGTCCAGGTCCGTCACACCTTCTGACAGTCAGATGCTAATATTCAGTTTTTTGAAATGGTAACTCAGAAAACGTATTTTTATTTTTAGTGATTGTGTACGTCTTGTGTCTCCTGATTTATGATACTATGGAAACTTCATCAACAACTTCCCTGACAACAGTGATACCAAAGAACCCCATCAATCCAGGTTGCCCCAGTGCTTCCCTCAGCTACACATCGTAACACCTCTGTGCCCATGACTGATCACAGGGTAGGCCTTGTGGTGGACCTCAGGGCTCTAATAGAGGTGCTCATCCCTTTCAATGAGTGGGGAAGTGCGTTATGGCCTGAACCAATGGGGAATAGCTTTTCACTGCCTGTGGTTAACAACAGGCTCTGAGCCAGGAGGGAACAGAGGGACAGAGACACAACCCTTTACATGAATTTTAAAACATTCTACATATTTTACCTTATGTGCAGTTTGAATTTGCTAATTTGAACTTGAAAATAATCAGTGCAGAAATGGTTTATCAAGTTGAGTCTCAACAAACTAAAACAAATATATACATGGGGTGATTGACAAGGAAGTGCACAGAGGTGTTCGGGTTAGGGTTAGGGTTAGGGTATTGCTGGTCCAATACGCTGACATATTGGACCAGAGACAGTCTGTGGTCCAATATGTCAGCGTCCTGAATCAGTGGGTGGTCCCGACAAAAATGGAGGCAAATAAAGATGATCACCTCCCTGATGTCATGTTGGCAGAGTTTGATGTGCTTGTGGCAAGAAACCAAAATCCCAATGATGCTCAACGCTAGCTGTGATAGTCAATGTTAGCTGCTGTCGGCCTGTCTTACCAGTAGGTCTGATAACATAATGAATAGAAAAAACAAAACTTCTCTGAACAGCAAGTCATGAAACTGGTGTTTTCATAGGTGAGAAAAAAACACTAGAGGCTTTAAAAATAACGAACTCCCACTAGTCATTGATCCCTCTGTTTCTACATTTTCAACTTATCACTAATTGCAGAGAACGTTTGAGGACAGGATCCTTCATAGCCTTCAGGCTTGAGGCACAATTACACATTAAGAGGAATAGGTAAAGACTGAAATTCTAGGCATTAGAATAATGCTTTCTATTAAACGCCTGTTCTTAGCATCTGGACACCTCTCCTGCAGACGGACACGACCCTGAGCTCTCAGCACTAGCATCCATCTGCACAGGAAACTCAAAGAACTGTTGGAGTTCATCCAGTAATTCCCTAAATAAGAGATCTGAGAGGAGATTTAGAGCGAAAGATGAATAATAGAGAGATGTAGAACAGGACTTTATGACTTCATGTCCCTCCGCATAATTCATGCCTTCAATCTCACATGATTTTCTTTCTATCAAGACCATGAAAATGAATTTGTCAGATAAGACAAATAATTTCTCTTTGGGGATTAATAAAGTTTATTTAATCTTTCATCTTAAGGGCATTTAGAAAGGGAGAATAATTCATGTTAACATTGTCTGACATGAAGAAATCACATCTCACTGGGTAGAGAAGAGTTAATACTGTTGGTCTAATATTATCTGTAGTTTCCGCGGTGTTGGCTGTGTATTTGTATGACAAGATTATTAAAGGCACACACCTGTCTCCTCTTTGGAAGGCAGAGGTTAGACAATACGGTTTTTAATCAAGTCAGATCAGGGCCAACACTGGTGATCTTCCCTTTGGGTTAAGACCCAGAGCGACATGAACACTCTGTGGTAACCTGGTAACCTGGTAACCTTTGCTTTCTAATTGCTTTGTTTTTCTTTCTGTATTTAGGTCCTCGCGGCGACACCCAGAGGACCCAGTGTGGGCCAGAGGATAAAATATAAAGCTAAGAGGATCACGTCACAGTTTGAATTTGGTGTTGTTTTCCATCAATTTGTGCATAAATCCTCCACCGAGGCTGACAAATGGTCGAACTAAGTGGAAAACACACCAATAACAGAGATTAGCCGTGGGTCAATAGCTCCTCAGTTCAGCCTCATGCTGACTGGAGGAGAAGCTAAATCATCTTTCTCTGCATTAGTATACCACATTCAGCATCAGCGCTGTCAGCGTGGAGCAGTGTGTCATCAGAGAATCGAAGGCAGGCCAATTAGAGTGGGAGCAAGTGGAAGTGAAACACAGACACTATAATCCATGTTAAATCCACAAAGTCCCTCAAGACAGTCTCTGAAATGGGCCAGTATTCAGTACCTGTAGGTAGCACTACTACTGTTGTCCAAATTACTACCCTCACATTTTATATAATAACACCACCTCAAACGTGAGTCTACGTACCTGCACCTGGTACCTTAAATTTAAGTAAATAACATTTTAATATTCAACACTTTAAACAATAAAAGTGCTTTAATCGAGTACGAGATCATGTAATACAGTAGAACGAGATCCGGTCTCACTGATGTATCCATCTGCCAACACGCGGTAAAGAACGAGATGCGGTCTCACTGATGTATCCATCTGCCAACACGCGGTAAAGAACGAGATGCGGTCTCACTGATGTTGAATCCATCCACTTCTCAGTTTCTAAACTCAGAAGTTTGATGATGGAAACAATTTTCCAAAGACTTTCAAGGCCTTGAGAAATGGTTTTCATCACAAGCAGATGAAGTAATTAACCTGTGGGATGCTTCTTATCTGATGTTCACGCTCTACTACTTTGTTTTCGATGACCAAACCAACGGAGGATCAACTTTCTTCAAGCAATTCAGTCGTAGAGAATCAGTTTGAAGGATCTTATTGATCTGACTCGACCACTTAAAGGAGTTATTACACGGACGAGTTCTTTAACTGTTTAAGAAGAACAAAACTGTTTTCTTAGAAAGAGAAGCCTGAGGATTAACGTCCTCATCTCAGTTTACCATTTTAACCTTCTTTTGTCGACGTTGACCGATGGATAAAGATAGCCAAACTTGGCAAGCCCTTTCCCATCGGGATTAAATTACGTCCACCACAGCTGGATCCACCAAAAACGCAACGCTCGAGTGTTTAGTTGCCCTAATCTTGAATCTGTGACACAAAAAAACAAAGAAATAACCTGGGTGTAGTGTTACTGGGCTGCTTTGTGTGCTTGAATGCTCAGTAATCAAATCTAGGAGTCGTCTGTAATCATGTCCGGTTCTGTTCACTACTGTTTGAGGCTGACGGAGGATAATTTAGCACAATGGAGCAATATTCCACCAGAATGTTTGTATTCTGTGGCTCTCTGAGTAATATGTTGCTCCATCACAGCAGCAGAGGTGGGAGTTTTATTAAATATCACATTTCAAGCAGTAAGTGAAAATATGTGTGGTGGGGTGTTTTCAATTCTCAAACCCAACAGAACTCACTGTGATGCTGCCTGAAGAGGTGATGTTAATATCAATAACAGTAACAAAAATAGTTGTAACGGTCACATATGTGTAGATATATTAAATATGCACGGGAATATTAAAGGTCAAAGTTAAGTAGCTACCTGGTACTTGGCACTAATTGTTCAGTATTGCTTTTGTTCCATTTTCAAGGGGTCCAATCGGGCAATAAAGGGTTAAGTCAAGTTCACAATGAGTGGAGGAATGAAAGACAAGTGTCTCCTGGGAACTGTGTGGAAAGGAAAACCCCACATCTCTGCTCCTGTGGCCTCACACCGAGGGCCAAAACTCTTAAACTCACCATAATGACTTTTTCTATCTGAAACAGAGAACCAGACTTGTGGTTTGACCCGACACCCCAGAGTTGCCACATGTCACTAATGGATACCCCCTCTGATCGATATATCAGCCCCGTCCACCCACTGGTGACGAGGTAGACCCCTGCTTCACCTCATTCAAGCCTGATGTTCAGCAGATCAGTGGTTTGATCAGGGAACTCATCCCATTGGGCGACTGAACTAGACGAGTTACCAGACCGTCCACTCATGAGACCCCTACACCTCATCTGACCAACCCCCCCAAAGGTAGGAGCTGTCCATCTGAATATCTGATGATCAGCTGCTCAAGTGTTGCTCATCCGATCTCTACCCAACGACCCTCACCCAGACCAGACCCCATCCCTGAGGAGGCAACTAGGAAAAGGAGGTGCAAGAGTCCTGGCTAGCGTTACTTTCACAAAAGCCGACAAACATGTTGGTGTTGTTATAATTATTGTTCCAAAAATGAAACTCAATTATCGCCTCACAGGTCTGGATGTGGAGAATATGCTGCAATGAGCTGAGATGTCACCTCAGATGTTTTCCACTAAGCCTGTTCTTTTTGGCGCCAAGGCTCTTGGTCGCTATGGTGACATAAAAGTGTCATTCATCGGCCATCTGTACTGTTGTTTTCTTAAAAAAATAGTGGTTTTGAAAGGAAGGGTCAAACACACACTCACACACACCCACAGCATGTTTAATCTCAATCCTGACTATAACTTAATCCTAATTCTGCCTGCACCCATTTGCGTCAGCATTAAATTTGCCAAGCTGCAAGATTTGATGTCTGCAGTCTGAACGTACACTGGCCATACGGTACATAAAGCATTACTAAATGCATAACTGTATGGCTGTAATGTAGATTTTAAGGCTGGTTCTTCAGTCCTTTCTGGAGACGAGTCAGCGGGTGAACAGTCTCAGATCACGGGGGCTCGCTGGATACTTCCTCTCTACTCGTTAGAGTTATTTCCAGACAAATCCAAGCAGACAGCAGAGAAGTAACCCAGTAATTGTGTCACGGCAGTCGATTGCAGGACGAGACATTCTCTGTCTCCACTCCTCATTATTATCATCTAGTTTTAAAAGTGAAGTGGTTCTGTCTATGTCCATGAAGCAAATTACTGTCCAGGGTGTCCACCTTTATGTTCTACTTAAACTGTACACAATCAAAGTAGGAGTTTTCATTGAATGATGTCACCTCTGGCAATGCACCTTGGGTAGAATCATTTGGAATGTCAGATCCAACCCAGGTAGGTTAAAGGAGGGATGTCTCTACACCCTGCATAGCATTCAGCCTGAAGGGTCGTGTGTCTGAAGATGAATGAATGAGGACAGATGGAGCACATGAGGTTTAAAACCAGACCCAGGAATCTTTAGTTGAAGGTGGACAAATTGATTTTGCTTTGTATAGTTTCCATAAATCTGACATAAGGTGGCCCTAAAGTGAAGACAAGGGACTCACTGAAATGCTGAGAATGACTCAGTTTACACTTTCATGATGACTTTGTGGTCGTGAATAATGATTTTCACAGAAGTAGCATGAGCCCTTAAGATTTCAGGCTGTGTGCGGCTATAAAAATCATCTGACTCACAATGTGTTCAGCTGGTGGCACTACTTATCAATACTAAGAACTGGTTTCCTTTAACCATGAACACTAATCTCTCTCAAAACGCGACCTTGAGGGATGAATGAAGTGTGGGTCTGGGTACTTTGACAAAAATAGAACTTCAGAGTAAAGTTAAACAAGTTAAGTTCAGCAGTTCCCCCTGGAGGACCAGTGGAGTATTTTTAACCAGGTCTTAACTTAACGTCCAGCGCCTCTCAGGATGTGTTGTAGTTGATCGGTGGAGTGTGTCGGAGTGTCTGACACTGGTTTCCTATTATCAGTGTAGCAGTTGTACTTGTGTTTGTGAAGTGTTGGGGATTTAAAGGTGTTGTCCTGGTGGGTGGACGGTGGACCATGTAGACGGAGACGGAAATGGAAATTGGCTTTAGTCAGCTAACCGATCGGAGATGAGTCACGAGCTATTATAGACGGGTCCACAAGCCTCCATATCAGGGCTGAATGTTGTCCATCTAAAGCACATTTTATTATCACATGTTTAAAGTTATTTTTTCATTATGTGGATGTTTATCTCAAATTAAATCCCCAAAAACCATAATCACCAGAGGAGACTGTGATCTACTGGATTACATTCAGAGAAAGTATCTACTCTACGAGTAAAAAGATGTTTTTACATCATTATTCAGACCTGATTCTTTTTTAACATCCAATTTCAAAATTTTTCAATCATCTCTTGCAAGTTTATTTAATTTCAAATGTTATTTCATTTTACATGTCCCTGTTTTTTAATCCACTGCTATAATATTTCTAACCATTGTTCAGTACAGATCATTTTAAGGACACATTCAAATGGTCAAAAAAAAGAGGATTTGTTTAAAGTACTAATTGCATCAAAATGAACAACTGTCTTCCTGATTTGCCGTGAGAGTGTTTCCTTGTTTATTCTAATACTGCTGACACGTGGACACGCCCATACACCCATCCATTGTCCAATCAACAGCCACTTATCCGTCTTGTGGATCTCAGATAAGCTGGAGCCTATCCCAGCTGGCTATGGGCGAGAGGTGGGGTACACTCCGGATGAGACGCCAAGTCATGGTGAGGTAAGATCTCCGTACCAAACCTTCCTGCATTCACTGGAAAATGAAACCGGCTTTTTTTTTGATCATCAGCACAGTTTCGTCATGAACGAGCAGCGGTTGTCATGGAGCATCAGAAGTGTGACCCCAACCGGTCGGGATCACCGAGGGAGAGAACGATTAGTGCTCAGAGCGTTAATGAGAGTCTAGAACTCAGAGAATTAAAATAAAGCTTTCTATCAAACAGGAAGTGTGTGTGTGTGTGTGTGTGTGTGTGTGTGTGTGTGTGTGTGTGTGTGTGTGTGTGTGTGTGTGTGTGTGTGTGTGTGTGTGCACGCGTGTGAGTGTGTGTGTGTTTGCACTCATGGGGGAGGGGCACATCAATAATTCATCCATCGATTCTAAATGCCCCCCCTGCTGCCAAATGCGTTGCCTCTGCTTGCACCACCAGTTTACTGGTGTGGGTTCAGAACTGCTGACACCCGCTTGACGCCCCCCCCCCCCCGTTCTGCTGCCGACGTGAAGCCAAGGTGCAGCCTGACAGCCTCTGCTATACATCAATGCACTAAAGCGTTTAAATCTGAGCCACTGGACAGCAGGAGGGTCTTTAAACTAAAACTCCAGAATGAATCAACTTAACGTCTGATGGTTTCATGTATTTAAATGTGAAATATTAAATCACATTTAATCACAAGTTTATTTTCAAAGTTCAAATCTGTCAATTGTAAAAACTGGATTGCATCAGCTGGTGACCAGGTTACCATGGTGATTATGGTCAGAACATGACGACGTGGTCAGAACAGATAGTTGACCTTAAAGGATGCAGACTCATAGCAGAGGGTAGAAATGAAAGACGGCTGTCATTCAGGTGCAAAAGGTGCTTTAGTACACAAACATGTTAAAATAAGAATCTGCTGAACCTGTTTAATGTAGATGTAAATCAACATGTGAGCAGATTGTTGTAACATGTGTGCTGTTGTGTCATTACAGTATTCAGTGCCTCCTTTGTGCACTATGTAGAGTAGGGCTGCTGTCGTTCTGTTCTTTCCTCTCATCTTTGATAGTATATACATTTTTTTTGTTCTTAGCTTTATGTTTATAGGGTTTGAGAGAAAGGTAATTTCCAATAAAGCTGACTCTGAATGGATTCTCATGCCGTTCTGGACATTAAACATACAATTTTCTTTGCATGCAGTTCTTTTTATCTTTGCCTTCTTCTTTCTGTCCTGTGAATCAGGTCAGATTTATCACAAGCTGATAGCAACAGGCTTGTGTAGCACTATCCCATAATACTTTTATGTTTTCAAGGGATGCCTGAGCAAACTAGGAATCTAAAAATAGAACTTCAGTTTGCCAATGTATAAATGTCTGTAATAACAACCTTAACCATTCTATCTATTATCTAATGGATGGATGGTCTGAGGTTCTTTGGGGTAAATGTATTTTTCTTATTCTGTACGTAGTATAACACATCACGTGTTCATGCGTAGGCAGCAGACGCTACCCTGCATTCGTTTAGTTATTCATTCCTCACAACGGGACGCTTCATGTCACACATAAAGGCGAACAAGAACAAACCCTCACAATCAATTTAAAAAAGGAGGAATAAATCAGATGGTCCTTCAAGGGAACAACATGTTTCCATGGTGGCCAATTTCCTCCGATGCCACACCCAGAAACTCACAAATCCTATAATGCAAAGAATTTTAGTATTCCACATTTCACCAGAGCACAAAGCAAGAAAAACCTGGGGTTATAATTCAGTTAAAAAAACATATTTCATAAGCATTAAAATTATATTTAATACATTTCTCTTCAATTCCAGAATTATTGTCTGAAAGATGTGCACAAATATCTCAGGATCATTTTCTGCCCATTTTAGCTCAGAAGGTTAAATAGTGATGTGAAGCGCTAGCTGATGCTAGCTCCTGGTGGAGATGTGAACTATTTCCTTTAGATCCAATCAGAAGTGGTAAAATGATCTCACTGCAACAGCAACTTTAACATTTAATCTTCCAGCTGTTAGCATCAAATGATCGCCATGGAGACGAGATCTGGACGCTAATGTTTTACGTATTAGTCTCTACATTATTGAACATTTACACATCTTGAGGGTTTCTTCCAGACTTGTTTCTTCCTCCCCCTCAAGGCTCTCAGCCAATCAAAGCAGTCCGATCCACCGACGGGGGCGTGGCTATGTGCTAATTGGGACAACGTTTTGTTAGGGGGTAGGTGATCATTAGTCATGTGTTTGTCTATTATGGGATGTTTGGCGTTCATTATGGTAAGGGTATAGTGGGGGGGGCAGCGCCCGCCAAATGCCAGGCTTTAAGTGGATGACGTCCGGTGGGGGGGGGCAGCCAATCAGACGACTGATTGTTAACCATCAAGAGTAAACAACAACCACTGCTGATGGGAATCTGATGTGAAATAGTCACAACTACACGAGGTTTACAGGAACATTTCTATCACAAGAGCAAAACAAAGAACATTTTAAATGACCTTATATGGATTTGTTTTTTAGTCAGAGATGAAGCAACTGCAGAAATCAACACAATATGTAATAAAAAATAATTTGTACAGTTTACATTTTAATACAGAAATACTACTTGAATATTTATATTTGTTGTAGTTAAAAAATACATTGATATTTTCCTCCCATAACAACAACGTGTTCATTGTAGTAAACAAGATAACATGTTTATATGATCATAAGATACGATACGTTTAGAATTAACTTCTTTCAACCGTGAAATGATGTTGAATATTTTTTTTTTAATAAAAGCTGTTTGAAGACGAGCGTTTGGGTTTCAAGGACATTTTTTTGGGGAGGGGCTTCAAGCAGATAATTACTGAGAGATGCAGCGCTAAATAAAGTAGAGGATCAATAATGTACCAATATTATAATCCTAAACATGCGTTGTGTTCCGCTCAGTGACAGCTCACTCCATCGTCATGAAAACAGCTGACACCAGAAAAGAAGGGTGTGTGTGATGGAGGACGAGGATATGAGACAATGAGAGGAAGTGATCCGTCATGGATGCTCCAAAGATCTGCTGTAATGAAGCTGGGAGGAGAACAAAACCCCCCCGAGAGCCCAACGCCGTCCAGGACGACGGCACACAAAGAGGAGCAGAGACCCACCCTGTCAGCGTGAGGAGCCCCCTCCCACTACTCACCACCAGAGGTGTTCACAACAACAACAACACAGCGAGGCGAGGGAGAGGAGCAGGGGATGGAGGACAGACACCAGACAGCACAAGGGAAGGAGAGGATGGAGAGCTCCCACTGGGGGGGGCTCCCAGGGGTGCGGATGCAGAGGATGATAGAGAAAGTCTGGATTTATCTTTTAAACATGTCAAACACTCCATATGCAGCTCGTCCTGGTGGTGGGGGTCAGGTCAGCGCCCCCCCCCCCCCCAGTACCATGTGTGTCTCCATCCATTCATTTACCTTCTTGGGTCTCTTTCTCCTCTGTCCCAGCCCATTGAGGCGATCGCTGGGGTCCAGCTTGTAGTGGGAGTGGCTATCCTCACTCATCCTCCCCCCGAAACGACCTGGTCTCCCCGCAGGATACCCCTCCTCATCCGCTGCTTACCCTCCTGCCTGTTCTCTTTGCCCCTCCAGAGCCAGACTGAGCCGACCTCTCTCCTCTCTGGTCCTCGCTCTGTGGCGAGAACAGCCCCCAGCAGGCGGGTGGAAACGGGGGGGGAGTGGTCGAGAAGGGGGGAGGAGAGAAGAGGGAGGGGACGGGAGGAGGGCACACAATGGTGTTGCCATGGCAGCAGCTGCCACCACTGTTTATCTGGAAACCGTGCTGGAAACCAAAATAGTCACATGACAACGCATGCACACACACACACACACACACACACACAGACATATAGAGGAAGTGCTCACAGATACGTGTGGGAGCTTGCGTTGGGGGGGGGTGTATATATATATCCTATGCTACTATACAAGCAATCCCATAGAGATCCTATCTACACAGAGAATGTGGGAACAAAACCACAATCACCCCAGGTGAAAAGATACCCGGTCAGTGTGGGGTTGTAGTCAGTCCCACCATCACAAGGACGTCAACCACAGCCCAATACCTCCATAGGGTAAGGCGGGTCCTTGGGAGTCAGCTGAATGGTAAGGACAAGGTCTGAGTCGTCAACCAGTACGCCCCACCAGTCAACAGACACCCCACTGGGATCGCAAGACGGTAAAAGGAGTAAAGGAAGTCTCAGATACCACGACTAGGGAGTTCCTCACCAAGACCAGCCTCCAGAGACTGGGAAGAGGGACACGAGGGCTGGTGAGGGTCAGGGAACAGCCCAGGTCCCAGGATGAAACATCGACAATCCAAGAAAACATCAAGACAATGGTCCCCAAGGATGAGCTGCTAAGGAACCCAACGAGAGGCAGCCTGGAGGGTTCAGCGTTAGTACACATCAGAAAAACACCACACATACACAAAGGACCTGGAATATTTTCACTTGATTTCTGTCCAGGAAAATCACTGGTGAAAATCACACATCCCATTGGTGTTGGTGTGTCCGAGTGTGAACAGTGTGGTACAGATCCAGACTAGTATCTGCTTCCAGATGGGTGTTGTTCTTCTCTTCCCTTTCTGGGCCACCATGCTTACTTTATGTGACACTTCTCATTTTACCAACGTTCTAGCGCCTCTCTGGATTAATATTAGTCTAATCGACGTATCGTACTTTGTCACTGTTAACTGTGACAAAGTACGAAAATGTGATGAGCTACTTATTTTGGTTTAAAGGGTCAATGCAGTCACAAAATCACATGACCTTGAGGTCAGTGTCAATTCTTGACTTCTTATAAGAACGACCGATCACAAAGTTCAGTTTGTTAAAACACATGAACAAAAACTGAGGTGACATTTTTCTGTTTGACACGAGACAGAAATGATCCATCTCATTGTTGTCGACGCGCCGCACAGAACAAACATCATTAAGGAGCCGCCAACCAACACGGCCTAGAACCAACGACATCCACAGCAGCTTCAGGACCAGAGCCTCGTGTTCCACCATTGGCTGCCCCGACGTGAAAAAGGAATCCGTTGATTCCCCTCCGTGAGTCGGTCCACACTCAACCAGCCAGCAAGGATTACACACAGACACACACCGCTGTGTCAGGCTTTGTTGTCTGTGTGCAGCCAGGTTTTAAATCCATGTGTAACCCCCCCCACACACACACACACACACACACACACCTCCCTAATACGACACACGGGCAGCTTTATGAGGTTCTTTGAAACCATTGATTGTTTGTATATTAATGACGGCCCCCGGCTATGAGCTCCTGTTCACAGATTGAAGCTGGAAAACATGTATGACAACCAGAAGCACATGATTATTCCATCCTTACTTCACCAGTGATTTAAAAATACCACACTTTATTCGCGGCAAATCTGGGGTATCACTTTCCAATATGTGAATTAAAAAAATAAAAGGACATTAAAATAAAAATGAGAGAAATTTTACAAAGAGTAAAAGATACAAAAGATGACAAAACTGGGATCAGGTCAGTCTGCCTCGTAAAATAAAATAAAAAAAACTGCTTTGAGAAATAAGAAATTAATGACTTAAATATTTCATTTCAGGTGTAAAAGTGAGGCAAAGAATTGTATTTTTTTCATTAATTTAGTTTTATTTAAGCTATCTAGAGTGAAAATGTCTGAAATGTTGGTATTTGAATGTGAATGTGAAGGGTAGTTAACATTTTCTCGAACTGGTGTCTCTTTCCAGCCACATTGGTGAAAGTCCACAGGATATCAAGGTGAAAACAAATTGATCTACACTCTGGTGCCAGCAGTAGAACTAAATGACACCTCCACCTCCTTCTCTGTGGTCCTAAGAGGATTCTGACTGATGAAGAGCATCCGGTCAGAAACAGCTTCTTCATGTTATCCATAAGGATGACTCTTTCTATGTCAGACACTCAATACGACCTCCAACCCAAAATGTCCCTGTTATACACCAGATTTAAAAACCAGTAATGTTACTATCCTGTATAAAAAAACTCAACATATTCTACAGTGTCATTGGGTTTTCTGTTGACATTCATGGTACCAAGAGGATAATCCCCATCAATGTCAGAGACCTTTGAAAGTAGCTCCAGGCAACATTTGAAAAGGTTCCAACTCTTTCCGTTCAGACATGAATCCCAAACCGCAGCCCAAGTGACCCCCCAACACAGCAGTGGTAGAAATGTACGCCTGACATCAGACTGACTGCCTGAGGAGCTCAACCACTTCCAGAAGATCAAGATTTATACCTTGGTGACTAGTAGCAGATCAGTGAAGGCCCATTACTGCCCTAACTTAAAGACATATGAGTTTATGGATACAGATGGATTTTTATTTCACATACGTATGAATTTTTTTCAGAGCCCCTCTCTGGAGCAATACCACTGAACGTGTTTGGGTCGACTTCACACCATGGAAGAGTACATTATTACTTCTGATTTTGTCTCTGTATTCATTCAGTACATTATCAGGACCTCGTCTACCATCACCGTATTTCTTGTCAAACCATCTGATTCGTCAATGCTCTCTTGTGGTTGTATTGATCGTAAAAGTCGAACCTCGGAAACAAATTGATTTTCACACATGAATGCATAACAAGTGAGTCTTAACTGGCAGGTCTGCTGTCTACCTTTCTAAGGCGGATTCTTTCTTGTTATAATGACACATAATGGTTTTAGTGAACTTTCATGTAGCTCCATATAATGTTACCCACAGCTGTACTGTGTGCCTTTCAAAGTTATGTAGTTTCAGGTGTGAATAAGATGTTATTGTGCAAATGTAAGTATGAGTCTACGTCTCCAGCTTCAGGCCTGCTGATGTCAGAGGGTTCACCTGAGTGGAGGGATGGATGAAAACATGAGCAGAGGAAGAAAAAGAAACAAAGCAGAGGAGGACAACAGGAAAGCGTGTGCATGCTGGGGGGTCATGTCCACTCACATCAAATCAAGTCTCCTAGCCAGAACAAAGCAGATCAAATTAGGCCTAACCAGACTGGAATATGTCCACAGTCTCCTCAAACTGGCCGTCACATCCCAAAACCATCATTTACATTTAAAGGCAACAGGCTTTACATTTACATCCTCCTAGAAGCCTGCAGTCTGTGGTGTGTCTGTGGCTGAACTGTCATCCATACCAGACTGGTGAGATACCTCCAGTAGTAACCATTACAAGTAACCTTAAAGGTCCCATCACATAGACAGTGACCTCCTGCTGCATTAGACAGGGTGACCACAAGGTCAACCAATGACATCCTCACAAAGAGTCGGCAACAATACAGCTCTCCCATTACGTCCCTGGATAATGTACCATTTACAGGTTCCTTAGGGTAGCTATGAACTACCCAAGCCCCTGATCTTACCTTACTTTAAGACACACCCTTAAGTACACAGACAAGTACACAGATGGGCACAACCTTACTTGCAACCTACACCACATGGACGCAGACAGGAAAGGGCAGATATTAACCGTGTGCTGCGCATCACTAGGCAGAGAGATGGAAGACTGAGCCCAAAGGTTTAGATTCATTAGCTCCAATCACCCTGAGCAAAAAAAAAAAAAACCCCAAAAAAACCCCAACATCAACAAAAACAATGAACACTTCATTCATGAAAGAACTTGATTGGATGGTGATGTCACCACATTCTTGTAAGAAGCACTACAGCTGACCTATGGTCCCTGCTTCACAGCTCCACGCCCATGAAGGAGGCGTTATTCTGGCTCATGGGCACCAGAGAGACATCAGGTTCAGAGAATCCCTTTCTGTTGGTTGTGTTGTGTTGGTAGAAATATATATTCATGTATCTATATCTAAACACTATGTTAACGCACACACAATACCCTGAATGTTGAATAAGGACACAGCAGCAGAAAGGTCTAATAGGTTTTTATTGCTAACTCTGCTTCGAAACAGTCATTAAAATTTAACAACAGCAATATGTTTGTGCAAGTAACGCAATTATTTTCTAATGAGACACAGTCAGCAATTACACTCCCCCCCGGCTGAGGTCTGCCAGCACAACAAGACGAGTCGCTCCAAGACGCACACCAACAACACGCAGCGCGTCTACGTTTACTACCACTGACAGGATCTCTTTGTGTTTGACTCCATTCTTTTCCCTTGTCCATGTCATCAGGTAACAAACAGCCTTCATTTCGACGTGGTGGGGGCTGATACAGTAGAACCACCAGCTGAAACTGTCTATCTACTGCAGTCAGCTGATTCTACCCACGCCTTAATGAGTACAGACGTGTCAGTGTCCTCAGTACCTTATGGTTATATACGATTAATTAGAAACAGCAAATTAGAAACATGTAGTGTCACAGACTGTGTTTTCTAGGCAATAAATGTGCAATGTATGTTTTTATGTTGATCCAGAACATGCTGACTGTTGTGTTAAATTAAATGCAGGCTCTTCTTCCATCCTTAAGGTCTTCTGAAGCCTCAGTCACAGACCAGAATCTAGGCTTGACTTATTGATGAAGGGTTCCTGGATTTTGTCCCCGACCATCTTTGTGTCTTACCGGCGCAGAATGTAAATTTAGTCGATTGATCATTATCTCTGAATATAGCAGGCAGAGATTAAATGTCCTTCAATACAGAATTTCCTTTGCATACTGGTCCACGTGAGAGTCCTACAAGGGGTTCCAACAGTGTGTTCTGAAAGGACTTCATGGTGGCTCCATAACAAGTCATGGAAAAACCTTCAATGGAGACTAAAAAGACTCCAGAGAGAACTTCATCCTGGTCATTTTCACATTACTCGTTAACTTTGGAGTCGTCATGCGGTACAATCCAGAGGACATGGTTGATGATGTAAGAGTCTGACTTCACCCATGTCACTTTACTAATCACCAGACTTTAGTCTGGTCCTTTCTGGGCTGGGTTCCATTCTGGATCTCCCTCCTGTCTCCTCCATGTGGACCACTGGACCAATTGTTGAAAGGTTGTGTGGTGGAGATCGTGTCAGCCCCCGTCCATGGATTCAGTCTGACTCCAGAGGCTGTTGGTCTATACATCAGTGTGTGTGTGTGTGTGTGTGTATGTGTGTGTGTGTGTGTTTGATCATGGGAAATGTGTACTAAAGTCACAACAAGACAATTCTCTGTGGTCCTCCTATTAAATTAAAACAGAGAAAACTCAGATTCTTCACTTTAAGACCAAAAGAAGAAAAGGGCTTTTCATGGTGTTTGACACAACACACACACACACACACACACACACACACACACACACACACACACACACACACACACACACACACACACACACACACACACACACACACACACACACACACACTGACCTGGCCTGACAATACTTCCATTCAGAAGAAAACACTGTTACACATAAACACATCAAAACAGAAGGAACTCCCACATTCCACTGAGACACTGAATGCCACCCATCTATCGCCTACACTCTGTCTCTGTGTCACACACACACACACACACACACACACACACACACACACACACACACACACACACACACACACACACACAACACACACACACAGACGTGTATAAAGTCATCCCACTGCAGTGATTTATCAGCGTTTGGCAGTGAGACGTGACTTTGTGCGACTCCATTGTGGAGCGTCTGTCAGCTCAGCCGGAGCTGCAGTCCAAACTGTACTGATGTGTGTGGGAGGGAGCAGCACAGAACACCACTGGTAGAACATCAGGATTAATGCAAGAGAAAACAGGAATAACAAGAATGAGAACAAAAAACAAGGAAAACGATATTAAAATTCTATCGTGATTTGAAGTGATTGTATTTTAGTAAATATTCTTCAACAACACTTGCTGGACAGACCAGGATTACACACAAGTGTGGATAACTGTAAGGACAAGTGGGGGACCGGGGCCCCAGACCATGGAGGGGGCTGATAATCTGTTTGACACGGACCAGGATTAACAACCAAATCTACAGGACATAGCTAACCATCCAAGTAATCAGTCATCAGCAGAGTCATCAGCCACCACCACCACCAGTGTCTGCTACCCTCTGACCCCCGCCTCCCTGAACAGCACCAATGACGTTGGGTTATTTCATCAGACCCATCTTAATTTAATGGATAATGTTTGTTCCATTCTAACACACTGATTCCAGCTGAAGATGAGGAGTGAAGAAGGTTCTTCTAACCTGACAGCATCAGGGTGGGGTGAACCTCTGCAGGCCGACACACAGGCCTCCTTATCGGGGGGCAGACATCATCAAAGGGCCCTCCTCTGTATTTTAAAGCCCCAACTGCCCTTTGTGTCCCTCAATGAGCCACGTGTCCCGTCAGCTGCCAGCCCGCTTGGTGCAGATGGGGGGGGGGCATCTGGACCAACGCCAGGCTCTCTGCATATTTTATGAAGGGGAGAGGGACGAGGGGAACGGGAGAGGTCACATGGAGGCAGGCTATAGGGTGTTAAGGGGCAGCTCGGACCTCCACAGGTCTCCACATGGAGACTGAAGGGGGTCCTTCTGGAGGTCCTGTTCCACCCACGGACCTGAGCTGCTGTTGGACAGAACTGGTCTCCTCAGTGGAATCCCAGTTTCTACAGGGTGGTAGTTACCATTTTGTCAGCTAATTACTCCCTATATATATATATATATATATATATATATATATTATATATATATATATATATACATAGTGCCTTGCAAAAGTATTGCCCCCCCCCCAAGAATCTTTTGACATTTTCTCACAGTTCAGGCTTCAAACTTAAAGTTAACAAACTGAAAATATTTTTTTAAGAATCAACAACATGTGAGACACAATCGTGAAGTGGAACCAAATGTATTCCACATTTGATATTGTGTTTACAGATAAAAAACTGAAAAGTAGGACGTGTTAAAGTACTGCCCCCCCTTTGAGTTAATACTCTGTACAACCTCCTTCTGCTGCGATCACAGCCACAATGTGTTCCTATAAGTTCTACACATCTTTAGACAGAAATCTTTGCCCCCTCCTCCGTACCAAACAGCTCCAGTTCCTTAAGGTTTGATGGAGATCGTTTCTGCAGAGCAGTGTTCAGATCTTTCCTCAGATGCTCCAGTGGACTGAGGTCTGGACTGTGGTCATGCTAACACCTCTAGAAGGTCAGTCTTAAACCGTTCCATTGTAGATCTGGCTTCATGTTTAGGATCGTTGTCCTGCTGGAAGGTGAACCTCCGCCCCAACTCTAACAATCTCCCCAGTTCCTGCTGAAGAAAAAACCCCCAGATCATGATGCTGCCCCCACCATGTTTGACAGTGGGGATGGTGTTTCCAGGGTGATGTGCAGTGTGACTCTTAAGCCAAACGGAACGTTTCTCATTCAGCCCAAAAGTTCCATCTGGTCTCATCTGACCAGAGCACCTTGTTCCTCATGTCACCTGTGTCTCCATGGGGCTTCTTCAGAACTACTAACGGGCCTTTTTATGGTTTTCTTTCAGGAAAGACTTTCTCCTGCCCCTCCTCCATAGAGACCAGATGTATGCAGAGTACGACTGACAGGTGTCTTCTGGACAGGTTGTCCCACCTCAGCTGTGTATGTCTGCAGGTCATCCAGCGTGATCATGGACCTCTTGGTTCCTTCTCTGCTTAGTTTCCTCCTTGTTTGGGCAGAAAGTTCAGAGGGACGGCCAGGTCTTGGTAGTGGTTTTATGCCCCCTCCATGTTGATATTATTGCCCTCACGGTGCTCCGGGAGACGTTTAAATATTGTGAGATCTTCTTGTTTCCCATTCCTGCTTTGAAAAATTTACATAAAATATATACTGTATTTATATATATAAAATATATGGATTTTTTTTAAACATGCTTTTGGAAAGTGGTTTAGCTACAAAGAAGGCGTGTGATTTTCTTTCTCACAACATTTAAACAAAACACTGAAATCTTTTAGATGCTTCAAGTTAAAGCAGTTTTTCCCAGATTTGTTCCACCAGGAATTTCAACAAAGCAATAAATCATTAGTTTACCATTTGTCTCGTCAGTGTTAGCACTAACATTTACATCCTTCACCATGTATTAAATTAAATTCTGCTAATCAACCATGTGTCTGCATCCCTCATGTAAAAATGAAGAAGTTCACTAAATGTAGCATTTTTATTAGTCAAACTTACTATAGTTATCTTACTATGATTAATAGCATGTTAAGGCTGCTAAGTGTTGGTTTCTATGGTAACACTGGGGTTTGTGGACATATAGCTGGACTTTAACACATAGCACATTTCTTTAGGACATCTCTGCATTGAACCTCAACTCAGCAATGCCAGAATACTGAAATACTAAAACACATTAGTTGTATACATAGGGCAGCTGAACAACATGTGACGACGCTGCTATCTACTGATGACCTGCACAGGACAGCAGTTTTAAAAATCTGTAATGAGGGATTGATCGCGATCATGCTGACGTTCCATCCAATCCAGCCCCTGAGTCTAAGGGGTGATTTAAGGTCGGACCAGACATCAATCGATCAATTCCAGAGAACATGACAGGCGTGGGAACGATAATCATGACGTAATTACTTGGAATTCATTTTTTAAAGTTCTGATTGAGAGGGATGCAAATAATTAGTTACTGATGAACTACAAATGAAACCAGAGTTCATATCCTGAGTCCAGACCGACGCTACAGACGCCTAACAGTCCCCATGAGCAGACAGGAGACAGTGGGTGAAAAAAAACCTGCTTTTAACAGGCAGAAACCTCCAGCAGGTCCAGACTCGAGGTGGGCGGAGCCTCTCCTCTGAGACTAGGGAGAAAAGTTCTTTAAACCGAGCTCCACATCCGAGTGGTTTCCCTGACACAACACACTCCGAGCAGCACCGTTCCACACGCTGACCTCCAACACTCGTCTCCCTCACAGGTTCATTTAACAAATAACAACTTATGAACAATTCAGCTTACAAACAACCTCTCAGAACCAGTTGTGTTTGTAAGTTGGGGACTACCTGTACTCGGATTTGAGCAACGTCCGGTACATTCCTCAGAATTAGAGGATTTTAATTACCCTAAAACGATGGAAAACTACACTTTTGGATAAGATTCAAATGGATATCTTTCTCTCTGACTGCTGTGTCTGTGCTGGACGTGCTCCTCCACCTGGATTCCTGCAAATAGGGTTACTATAGCAAATGACGTTATTGTAGTAATTGCATCTAAGTATATAACCATAGCAACCATGGAGATGTTTTGGACGATGGCTGCTGATTTTCAGTCAAAGAGGCCTGAAATCAGATAAGGAAGAACAGAAAGAGAATAAAACAGAAAGGTGAGGGAGTCGATAGGTGTGAAGAGGAGAGGAAGAGGGACACACCTGGCGTTCCCTCAAGGTGCTGCCTGCCTGTCCAAATCCCTCTGGTCTGATTATCACCCCTCAGGGATCTGTTGTGTGAGCAGAACGGCACCTGTTTTCTGTTGGAGGTGGAAGAGGTAGTTCCTGCTTCATGGACTCGATCAGGGCTCACTGGGTTTACATCAGATCCTTTCATGGAGGGACTGGGGTCTCAGGTTTTAGTGTTAGAGCGCTGGTTTAGGAGGAAACGTGCCTGAGCCGTTATAGAAGGCGATGAACCGTGTCGTCTGTCAGAGCGCCGTAATGGACGGTCCATCAGGTTTCATGATTTTGGTTCATATTGATCCTTCCAGCAGCAGAAAGCAGAACTAGAACAACATGCTGTATTTATTAACAAACGTTCCTTCAACCAATGGCTGAACAGACCATCATCTATCTAGAGAGAGAGCTCTAGAAGCTCCCAGTATGACCAGTACCAGACACACCTTCATACCAGCTGGACCTGGAGAGAAACGCTTTCATATCATCTCCATCAGGTTCAGTTGGGGCTGTGCTTTCAGACCAGAGGGGTGGAGAACCCTCATCCGTCCCGTCACCAAGGAAACCCTCGCATAGGTGTCTGTCTGTTGTCACGGCAACGGCGCAAAGGGAAACACTGGTGAGGAAAACACCACCGGAGACGAGGGGAGCCGGGGTAGGGCTGATGTGGAGACGACAAAGACGGGCGGGGGCAGACGGTCGGTCAGCTGAGAGCTCATTGGTCAGACTGAATATCAGCAAGATAGAAACAGGAGCTCCTTTCCACATCTATTCAGATCAGCACAAACATGTCAGACTGTCCTACATCTGTCTTACTTTGAGTCACTGTTCATAATAATACACTTCCTGATCTCACCGTGGGGGGGGTTTGGTCTGGTTCCTCAGGGGTGATCCAGGCAGGGGGTATGAAGGCAGTCAGGGGGTTCGTCTTCAGGGCCGGTCGGAGTCACTACTGTCACACCTCTGGTCTAGTAGTTCCTGTTTTCTTGTCACTAGTGTGTCCTGTCATTCCAGATCCGGTCCCTCCAGCAATCACTTCCTTCACTGCACCTGCCTCACCTGCAGCCACGCCCCTCATCAGCCACGCCCCTCATCAGCCACGCCCTTCACGGCATTCTCAGTCCTCTGTCAGATTTTTAGTGTTTGTTCTGACTCTCCAGCCTCTCACACACATCTTTGTTTGCACTTGATCCAAACCAAACGCCCACAGATCAAATCAGGAGCGTCATTAAACAAGAGGCTGACGTTCAGAGAAACACCGTCTTCATTCCAGGAACGGCTCCGTTTGTCCCACTACGGCTGAAGAAAGCAACACAGCATTGCTGTAACAGTTTTCTGTTGTTTTTCCTGACTCTTTTGCATCAAATCCTGAGAAATGAAGTCAGCAACATCGAATTAATGTAAAATTATTTTTTCCTTTTTTAAAGTCAGCTCTTACTTCTTATTTATGTAACTATTTTGTAGCATTTTAATCATCACATATTCAAAAGGTTTATCAGGTGTTTTTCTGAAAGCTCCTACACAAACTAATTTATTGACATCATTTTGTCTGTCATTTTATTTAGTTGTATTTATACTAACAGGCCAGTCCTGGAAAATTTTATCTGATGTTAAACTGGTCCGCGGTGCAAACAGCTTGAGGACCGCTGCTGTAGTCGGTTCTCTCACCTGCTTCCTATGACTGTATTGATCATGAAAAAGTGCTATAAGTACATTAAATTACTATCATTCTATCATGATCTCTTCACATTTTAACTGATCTGATCTCAGCTTCTTCATTCTAGTTTGTTGGACGGCGCCCTCTAGAGGACTCAGGCAGACATTACATGACTAAATGGAAAGTGAATGGCTGCAGGTTTAAAAACATGTGATCAGTGTGACCCCCAGTGTCCACGTCTACGTGTCCTCTTCCTCCTCTGACCTCCATCATGTGACTGCTCTATTCCCGGCGCACAAATGTCTCCAACACAGAGCGATCACGAGACACATGTCCTGTCCCTGTCAGAAATAACACACTGCCAGGTTACCATAAATAACTCTGTGATGCAGCATCACGTGATGCAGCAGGTCGAAATGTCCTCTGACTGAACTATCATGGATTTTAAATGTCAATGTCTGTATCAAGATAAATAATCTAATCTAATCTAATCTGTAAATGTTGTAACCCTGCACTACATTGTGACTTTGTGTTAAGAACAAAACCAAATCCCGTATCCTGACACAATCAGTTGAATCACAGAATGTGTTTCTCTTTTAACAAGGGTGGATCGGAGTTATTGAAAGCATGTTAAGTCCGAACAATTACCAGACGCTTAGCATCCAAACCAGTGCAGAAGGCATCCCAGCGATGATCAATCAGATCAATCGGATCACATCCTGACTGGTTCTGATTCCAATCAGACCAGATAACTTTTGTTCTGGACGGGAAACGTCCTAAACTTTGATTACTTTAATCTTGAGCACATTGTTTGGAATCATTTCAGTAATCTGGATTAGATTACACACCAGCGTCATCGGGACACTGATGCTCTTCATCATCTCGTGGACACACCAGGGAGTCATCATCAATAACCTTTAACAGCGTCTGTACAGCTGAGTGTGTCAGGAGGGTATTTATCATATCAATAACGGAAAGATATGATGGTTCACACACACACACACACACACACACACACACACACACACACACACACACACATGCACACACACACAACAGGTCTCTAAAGGTATCTTCATAAAAAATGCATACATTCAAGGGAAACAGAACAAACACACTGCACCTTCACTCGTGTGTGTGTGTGTGTGTGTGTGTGTGTGTGTGTGTGTGTGTGTGTGTGTGTGTGTGTGTGTGTGTGTGTGTGTGTGTGTGTGTGTGTGTGTGTGTGTGTGTGTGTGTGTGTGTGTGTGTGTGATTTAATATTTAATAAAGAGCAGACAGCTCAGTTGTGACTGCTTCTCATTGGACAGCAGGTTTCCTGTGACATCAGCCACGCCTCTCAGGATTCAGACATCGCCCCACATGTTCATGTATTAAAGTCTCTCTCAGATACAAGCACATATATTGTAAATATGAACATGAACTCTGCACAGACAACCAGATAAATCCCACACGGACAAAGAATTTCCCCATAAAGTCAACTATCTTATCTTATTATGCCACGACAGAGTAACACGTCTGTTCCTGGAGCCTCTTCTGACACTAGACTGTCCAAACTAACAGTGACCATGACACATTAAACGGCCTCTACAGGACAAACACCACCAACAACCCAGACTGCAGCTTCTTAGCAGATTATTTCCGATATAAGAATCAGCATGAGAACAATGACGTGATCACAGCCAGTAGCAATAAAAGCAGACATCTCCTCTGGTCTGTTCGAATGGCGTCACTCACAGCATTACATCTGATCTCATGAGACGGGAAGCGCTTTTGTGATCTGTCCATCTGCACGAGTTGGAAGAGAGTGACTCAGACCAGAAACCAGTTCATCCTACTGACAGTGTCTAAACAGACCAGGTCACCTGAGGTCACAGTGTTGTAAACAGACCAGGTCACCTGAGGTCACAGTGTTGTAAACAGACCAGGTCACCTGAGGTCACACCCGTCTACACCAAACAGACTGGCGGACAGTGTTGGGACGTTAGCTACAGAAGGGCTTCCGGCCGGATCCACGTCAACTCACCTGGAAGCTGGTCCTGCTCTAGCCGTTCGCCACGTCGCCATAGGCGAAGTAACTTCCAGATTGGCTACAAGGTTTCTAGCCTGTGTAGCCACAGTGGCGTTCTTATTTTTACGGAAAAAAGGCTAAAACTTAAAACTTTGTCGCTCGCTAGCGCCGCTAGCTGTTTCCGCTAGCGAGCGGGGTGGGGTTAGCGCTAGCCGTTTCCGCTAGCGAGCGGGGTTAGCGCTAGCTATTTCCGCTAACGAGCGTCGCTAGCGCCGCTATTTCCGCATGCCGACGGAAATAGCCGAAGTGACCCGAACGCTCCCGATCATTAAATATGCACTGGGGTCATGACCTCCTCTCGTCCAATGAAAACAAAATATTGTTTTTTTCCAAGCTGAACCCGTGAATTGGTGTAAGACAAGGAGAGGACCATCGATCAAAAGAATCCAGTGTTTCTAGTAGAGTTTGTGTTAAAGTCCTCATTAATAAACAAATGGTGAATGCTGAGGGGGGGGGGTGGAGACAGACCAATCAGAAGGTCAATGAAAGATATTATCAATACTTGTTTGTAGTCTTAGACTTTTGTTCCCACTGACCAGCAGGAATAACCAGCGATGATGTAAATGTGTTTTCACCTCACTTGATGTTTTATGTCTTTTTAGATTAAAATGAAAAATCATGTTATTGGATTAAATAAACTAAACTAAACTCTGTCATACCAATGGTGTTGGTGGTGGTCAGAGTTAAATGTCTTCTAGTCTCAGTAAACTACCAGTAAACACTGAGTAATATTTAGTCTGACTGTATCTTCAGAGTGAATGAAGTTTTCAATGGTTGAATCTCACATTCATTCCTGCATCAAGTAGGACAGAAATAAAGAGAGTTCAGCTCCAGCTGCTGGCTTTAGTGGGTTTATGGAGGGAAACTGAACAGAAGATGTTGTCCTCAGAATGCAGGAAAACAACCCCATTTTCTAAAACATTTCCCAGGGCAGGCCCCCGGACTCCCCACGCCCCCCGCAACAAGCGTCGGTCGTCCGCGCACTGCGCCACTGTCTTGCACACAGACTGTGGCTTTTTGTGGCTTGCTCAATTCTTCTACACTGAGCCACAGTGGCTTAGTCTTACTAGCTCCTGGTGCAAGACCAGTGGAAGAGAAGAGATGGAGAAATCAGCCTAGAAGGTAACAGGAGAATGTGGACGGGTTCTAACTGGTTCCAAAGTGGAACCAGTTCTAAAACTCAGATGCATCTTCATCAACATCATCCTTCATCCATCATTATCCTCCTCAAACAACATTCAGCAGTGTTAGTGTCTCCACTACCCCGCCCCTTTAGAACATTAACATGAATATTCTTGGGAATAAAAGCTTTGTGACTCCTTATTGTTCTTATTTTCAGTAACAACCTCTTCTGGATCTGAATCTAAAAGCAGAACCCAAATGCCAACGAAACAAGAAGGGAAGGACGGGGCCGCTCAGCGCCGCAAAGCAAAATCTGAAAACCAAGCCAAGTCCAAAAGGCACGGAAACAAGAGAAGTCTGTTACAAAATAAAACAGGACATAAACTATACACCAAGAATCATGACTGCAAATCAATAAAAACTTTATTAAGACTGAAAACTACCAGTAAAATAAGGACCACACCTTAAATCTTGGGTGAATCTTGTTTCTCATTGGTTTAAACACTCTCCTGGTTGTTTTGGCGGTGAGACTAAAGACCCTGCTACGGCCGACGCCATTGGACGGCTGCAGGGCTCCTTTGTTCATGTCCGTCTTTGTCTGACGTGACAGATGGACTCACACTGCAGAGAGCTTTCACACGGCTCACAAAAGAGGCAGAAAAACACTCATTTAGTCCCAGAAAGTTCTCAGTGAATGAAACAGAACAGAAACAAGTAGAGACCTCCAGCAGTCGCTGGTGAAGCTGTAGAGCTTATATTACCAGACTACACCTGGAAGAATTTAGATTCTTCTGTTTCTTTATTGTCCAGCATCAGAAGAATCAGGTTCTTTAAACATGTCAGCTAAAACTGAGATCTGAAGTAAAGAAGGGACTGGAGAGTCTATTAGTGGTTAGGGTTAGGGTCAGGGGTTAGGGTTAGAGATAAGGCTAGGGTTAGAGTTAGGGTCAGGGGTTACGGGTAGAGATAAGGCTAGGGTTAGAGTTAGGGTCAGGGGTTAAGGTTAGAGATAAGGCTAAGGTTAGAGTTAGGGTCAGGGGTTACGGGTAGAGATAAGGCTAGGGTTAGAGTTAGGGTCAGGGGTTACGGGTAGAGATAAGGCTAGGGTTAGAGTTAGGGTCAGGGGTTAGGGTTAGGGCTAGAGGTTAGGGTTAGAGTTAGGGTTAGAGTTAGGGTTAGTGTTAAGCCTAAGGCTAAGGTTAGGGTTAGGGTTAAGGCGAGGATTAGGGCTAGAGTTAAGACTAGGGTTAGGGCTTGGGTTAGCGTTAAGGCTAGGGTTAGGATTAGGGTTAAGGCTAGGGTTAGAGTTATGTCATTGCCACATCCTCCACATGTTTTTGGATAAAAACAAGGACATCTTCCTCCCTGGAGAAAACGACTGCATCAGATACGAAGCTGAAGCTTCTGGTCATCTTACTCTGTAGTAAAACTCTGGGACTAGGAGATGGGTGACTACTAAAGAACTACTAAATCACTGTTCTAACCGGAGAACACAAAGCTCTGACTGGAGTCAAAGGCTTCGTTCCATCTCTTATTGTTCTGTTGATGTGACTGAAGCTTGACGCTGCTTTGGTGAATCTGTTCTGAAGCTGCGCAGCCAATCAGCTTCATTTATTCTGACATGAAATGACGCGGAAAGTAACAGTGATGGATGTGTTTGTGTTAGAGGGACATTAGGGTAACATCAAAACATTTCCATACTGATCCGAGGTGGCAGCGGTGAGCCGTTCTATGGATTTAAAAGCACTGCAGGAAGACTAACGATCTAATTGAAGCTGTCATGAACAAAGACTAAATGAAGTTACCTCTACTCAACTTCTGTAAGAACTACAGTTCACAAGAAATATTAAGTATAACAACCTGGAACCTGTCTATTTTGGCAAAGTCTTTCTTTCTACATTCCTTTCGTTTTATACGATGACAACACTCAGCACAGGGACGGGAAGGGACACGGAGATGGGAGGCTTCTGTTGACCCACATCTGTGTGGAAGTATTTGGTCTATACTCATTCAGACGACCGTCACTCCATTAGTCATCACAGAGGCTACTTCAGCCTGTAGACTAAAAATAAAGCTGGAGAGGAACAAACAAAATGCACAATTCTGTTGACAGGAGGAGGAGAGGAAATGACAGAAGCTGCAGGAAGTAAATAACAAGAACAACAACCAACCAGAACATCTTCATCACCAGACTGGTCAGGGCGGATCGCCTCCAAACTTTGACTCTCTCACTTCCCTTTCATCTTCCCATGATGCTTTGCTTCAATTTAAACAGGGTACATGCTAATAATTCCCTTGAAATACTGGAACCAGTTATTTTCCACCCCAGATTGCATTGCGGTTTACAGCGTGTTCCTGTCTGCCATGAATACCATCAAACGTGTCTCAGATTTATCTGGAGTAAAACAGTAGAGAAAAGCAAATTGATCACAATGATTGATTGCCATGTCCAGGATCCTTATTGATGACATTTAGGTTTTAACAGAAAGGAGGTGAAGTCCAAGGCTCGGTGGGCTGAGCCACCGCCGCCCCTCAAATGACATCACCTCTACAGGTGTAAGCGAGCCAGCAGGTACAGAGGTGTTGGTTCACAGAGACGTCTTCACTCTCTTCAAAAATCTGCTCCAGGTGAGGCTCGAACTCACAACCTCGGCATCGCCCCGCTGAATACTGACTATAAGTACCGCGCGCTAACCGATTGCGCCACTGGAGCTTCTGGATGTTGTTCACCATCACATCCATCTGATCCTGTTGTGACTAAACAGGCTTAGGGTTAATGGGCTGACGATGATGATGATGATGATGATGATGATGATGATGATGATGATGATGATGTCGTATGGGTGGGGTTTTTTTCTGCGCTTAATTTTGTTTTACTTGTATAAATTAAGAAAAATGTCCCTTTTCCTTGAACTATCTTATAAAATCTAAACATTGAAAATACAAAAACAAGCTTTTGATTTATTTTGCTCGCAGATCTCAAAATTGAGAGATTTTCCAACGACATACTCTGCACCACGGGTGACATTTAATCCGCTGCCGGCGGCCTTCCTGAAACATTTTCTCTTGCCGAGGCTCGAGCAACTCGAACAAGAATAAGACCAAAGAAAAATCAGCCACGAGAGGAATAAAAGGCGTGTGGTTCTAATTTCTGACTTTGGAAGAAGTGAAAATCTGACACAGAATACAGACATACATATTTGACAGCTGCTGAGTCTGGAATGGACCTGAGTCTCTGCTTCAGTACAGAAATATCAAAAATCCAAAGAGGGATTGAAGCAGGGAAAGAAACAGACAGAGAGGGACAGCAGAGACCATCAGTCAGTCTCTAGACAAGAATCCAAAGATCAGGTCCAGAGTTTTCGGGTCCATACGTACAGGTAACATGCACAAACTAGACCCTCCAGTAAATACAGGATGAATAAATGTCAGCGTGAGACAAGTGAAGCAGCCAGGAGTCATGCAGGTGGGGAAACAGGCTGTGCTCACATATGATCACACAATCTGTGCTGAAAAACAGCGTTCAGCGACTCTGAAGACGCTGAGGCCCCAACGCTCCACATTCACTGCAGCCTGACTGAAAAGATCACAATGGGATGAAGGAATGTGGAGTTACTGCTGTCAGGTCCACACAGGAGACACAGGAACATAAAGCTCAAGCAGGCAGTACCTCAGGTGGCCAGCAGGGGGAAGCAGGTTTCATGAGGCTTTATAATGTAAATTTGTTTCCAGATTTTTTGCTGCATATTCTTATTAGGATGGTGTGTGAAGTATAACATTGAATTATTAATCGTGCTTGCTATTATTACAATCAGGAATGACATTGATTATTTGTTGTTAAACAGGCAAACGTCTCATTAAGCGCTGATTAACTGATGGCGAATTGATGGGTATGTTGCCATGGCTACACATAAGCGGTTAAAGCTAAAGCTGTGCTAAAACGGTCTTATAACACTAATTTGAGTGTTACTAGATTTTTTTGTACTTCAGGTTTTCCGTTTTGTATTTCACGCAGTCTAACTTGTTGGTCCAACAGGACGATGAGTTTCAGGCCTCATTTGCATTTTAACAACGTTTCACTAATGAATTATTGATCCAGATTGTGAAAAATCTGTCCAAGTTTATCAAGTGTAGAACATTCTTCTTGCAGTCAGAAAAAGACCAGCGAAAGAGAATTGAAGTCAAACTTATTTTAAAATATTGTAATGCATCTAAAAATACAATCATGATAATTAAAGTGTTGTTTTATGATCATGTGAGTTTCTTTATCGACTAAAGTAACTCACAGCTGTAGAAGGTTTTTTGTTTTCTGGGTGTGAATTGTCCCCAAGCATCGAGTTATTTATTTACTTATTGAGGGTGTCATTCTGTCCTCCACCACACACACACACACACACACACACACACACACACATACACACACACACACACACACACACACACACACACACACACACACACACACACACATTGTTGTATCCGTCCAACAACACGTGGTAAAGAACGAGATCCAGTCTCACTGATGTATCCATCCACCACCCAGCGAACCCCTGAATCCTCTCCTCCTGCTCAGTCTTCATCCAGTCTTTCCTCACCAGAGCTTCTCCCTCAAGCCTTTCTATGTTTTTGAATTTTTCAATCTTCCCTCAGCCTTCATTCTCTGTATTTCAGTCCAAATCTGATCCAAATGATGAAGCAACGAGAGGACTTCAGTTTAATGCATCCCATCCTGCGTTAGTGAATTATGTTTAAGGTTCAGCTCTCATGCTGTAATCTGTAACACAATGATCTGCTGATTGAGTTAGCTCAGATGATTGAAGCCAGATTACAGCAGCTGTCCTGGGTGTGTTCAGAGCTCTCAGGACGCCGGGCGTTTCTCAGTCCTGTCCATCATCTGTGTGTGTCAGTAAGGGAAGAAGGAAAACAACATGTGTGACTTCACTTTCACTTTACAAACCACTCCTAAGCCTCCAGGATGATGTCAGAGGTCGATGCACTCTGTGCCTTCAGGGCGGAACCAGTCAAACCAACAACGACCAGCAGCCAGAGGTCAGAGGTCAGAGAAACACTGGAAACATCTGATCTCCACTAAACGTGTGTTTGAGGCTATCTTAGCTTCATGCTACAGACATGCTAATCTAATTTCTTCCCTGTGCATTGATCACAGGACTAGAGCATCAAGAGATTTGATGACAGGATTAGAGCATCAAGAGATTTGATCACAGGATTAGAGCATCAAGAGATTTGATCACAGGACTAGAGCATCAAGAGATTTGATCACAGGATTAGAGCATCAAGAGATTTGATCACAGGATTAGAGCATCAAGAGATTTGATCACAGGATTAGAGCATCAAGAGATTTGATCACAGGATTAGAGCATCAAGAGATTTGATCACAGGACTAGAGCATCAAGAGATTTGATCACAGGATTAGAGCATCAAGAGATTTGATCACAGGACTAGAGCATCAAGAGATTTGATCACAGGATTAGAGCATCAAGAGATTTGATCACAGGACTAGAGCATCAAGAGATTTGATCACAGGATTAGAGCATCAAGAGATTTGATCACAGGATTAGAGCATCAAGAGATTTGATCACAGGATTAGAGCATCAAGAGCCAAACCTGAGGAACTCCACAGAGAAGCTGCAGAAGCAGTGGTTTGAGAATTGATTTCACATCACAAGGACAGGTTGACAGGAAACATCCAGTGCATATTAATGAGGCACGACTTCAACGTTAACGGCCCCCCCATGGCCCCCATGGCCCCAACGGCCCCGTCCACTGACGGCCACGTGGTGAAAGTGACCGTTTAACTTCTAAATCAAATCAGCTTCACTGATAGATTTTGCTGGAGGACCTGTGTGTGTGTGTGTGTGTGTGTGTGTGTGTGTGTGTGTGTGTGTGCGTGCGTGCGTGCGTGCGTGCGTGCGTGCGTGCGTGCGTGCGTGCGAGTGCGTGCGTGCGTGCGTGCGTGTGTGTGTGCGTGAGTGTGTGTGTGTGTGTGTGTGTGTGTGCTTCTGCAGCTTCCTGCAGACACGCTTTTCATCAGTGTTATTGATCTGCTGGAGAACATTACAGATGATCCTCATGTTGCTGCGAGGTTAAAACCCACCGGGTGAATGTCAGCAGCACAGGGGGGGGGGGCAGGTGTTGATGGGCGGGGCCAGGACGAGTGGGTTGTTAAACCCTAGATGGTAGCAAGACAATAGTAAGAGTGTACAGTTTCAAGCAACTAAATCATTTATTTATTATTATTATTATTATTATTATTATTATTATTATTATTATTATTATTATTATTATTATTATTATTATTATTATTATTATTATTATTATTATTATTATTATATAATAATAAAATCAGAATCTTGAATACCAGCCCCTCGTGAGATGGAGTTGGACACACCTGATCTTCCTGAAGCTCCTCTTATAAATACAGACCTGAGGAAGCTCTTTGCTCTTTATTTACCCTGAATCATCTGAAAACACACTGAGAGAATTAAAAGATGTTAACAAGACGCAGCTTGTTATTTTCACTTCCTATGTCACACAAAGCAGAAGATGAAGACTCAAAGTCACTGTGAAACTGTGTTTCTGCAGGTTCACAAGATCTCACTATAAATTCAGAACCCATGTCACTTTCTTTGCCTCAAACAAGCAGCTTTATAGCTTTTATTTCTGGTTAACATAACATCCAAACTCCAACTATCCTATAATAGCAGCTCATTAGCATTCAGGACTGTTAAACACACCAGAACACGCGGTGGTACTAGCCATGTCTCCAAGCTGTACTAGTACACACATCACTACTATGTGGTAATTATTACCATGAACAAGCTAAAAAAAAAAAGACACAAAAATATACATGAATATATTGGGGTCGGGTCTATTTTTTTGATTTCAACAAGAGTCACTCAGCATGCATGATGGGAAATTAGAAATGCTTCTATTAACAGAGCAGCCAGGAATCATCTTCAGGCTTACAAAGAACAGCAGGAAATCGTACAAATCCATAACTGATAGGACTAAGAATTGATGATTACTTTAACTTGTTAATGTTAGACATCCAATGAGAGAAGACAGTAAGACTGAAACACAAATACTTTCATTCAGCTGCTCTGATAGAGCTGATATTTTGTGGGTAGAGGATCAGAGATGAAGGACTGTTCCCACTGACCTCTGGGACCGCCGCAGGTCAGGTGACAAAACAGCCTTCCTTTAGATGCTGGTATAAATATAACTCTTTATCAGGGTGGGGGGGTGGTGATGACTCAAGCAGTTATCTAAAGACTTTATTCCATTCTTTCAGAGAGAGGGAGTAGATATGTAGATATGAAATGCACAACATGGTGAACCTCGTGACGGGACGTCCTTTAAAGCCTGATGGGAGAAGAAAGAACTGAGGTGGATGCCCCTTCAACAGGGGCAACACCAGCCTGTTATCACACGGCAGTGATTGGGGCTGCACTAAGACATTTATTAGTCATTTAACGATCATTCTAATGATTAAATCAGTAATCAATAATTCTGTCTGTTCAGGATGGTGATAAACAAAAGACAAAATAAGATAGTTATTAAATATAGTTTTCCTTATTGAAAAACCTCACAGTATAGACACGTGTGTCTGCAGTGTCATTAAGTCTCTGAACACACACACACACACACACACACACACACACACACACACACACACACGTCACATGTCCTTAAGTGAACAACACACACTTCCCAGACAGGAGGTAAAAATTTTATGGGGGGCAGTAGCCCAGTCCACTAAGTCTCGGAACCAGAGGGTCGCCAGTTCAAGACCCATGTCGGGCAAAAAGTGGGAGACGCCACTTCACCCCCTGAACCTTGCCGAGGTGCCCTTGAGCAAGGCACCGTCTCCTTATAAACTGCACACCAACAGGTGGCTGCCTGCCACCTGTTTGTGGTGTGTGTGCGTGTGTGTGTGTGTGTGTGTGTGTGTGTGTGTGTGTGTGTGTGTGTGTTGCTGTGTGTGTGTGTGTGTGTGTGTTGCTGTGTGTGTGTGTGTGTGTGTGTGTGTGTGTGTGTGTGTGTGTTGCTGTGTGTGTGTGTGTGTGTGTGTGTGTTGCTGTGTGTGTGTGTGTGTGTGTGTGTTGCTGTGTGTGTGTGTGTGTGTGTGTGCGTGTGTTGCTGTGTGTGTGTGTGTGTGTGTGTGTGTGTGTGTGTGTGTGTGTGTGTGTGTGTGTGTGTGTGTGTGTGTTGCTGTGTGTGTGTGTGTGTGTGTGTGCGTGTGTTGCTGTGTGTGTGTGTGTGTGTGTGTGCGTGCGTGCGTGCGTGCGTGTGTGTGTTGTGTATCATATAAGTGGAATTCCAAGGACAAAGGTGCACATGGAGCCTTCAGGTCCAAGCTTCTCTGATCACACCCCCTCTATCCTGACACCCCTCTATCCTGACACCCCTCTATCCTGACACCCCTCTATCCTGACACCCTCTATCCTGACACCCCTCTATCCTGATACCCCTCTATCCTGACCCCCCTCTATCCTGACACCCTCTATCCTGACACCCTCTATCCTGACACCCTCTATCCTGACACCCTCTATCCTGACACCCTCTATCCTGACACCCTCTATCCTATAGATCGTCTTGTTCTCGGCAGGCGGGGGACAGGACCAGTTCATCACACATCAGTGATGTGATAAAAAATAAATCCACTACTGCAGCGGTCCAGAAATCAAATGATGTTTCCTCCAAACCTGGTTCCAGTCTCACTTGTATCTTGAAATAGAAAAGCTGATTTAATACTAGAGTCTGATTGGGTTGTGTTGCAGGTGAACTACAGGCTGTCACTGTGAAGACAGGTTATTATATGTAGCAGTGATACTAATCAATAACTGACATTATATGTGAAGAATGTGAGGGAAAGGAAAGTGAATTAAAGGCTGAGGTATCATTTGTAGGATGTTTCCTCTCAGCTGAACCCTAATGTGTCCTCAGGCCTCCATCGTAGCTCACGGTTGGTTTGTCATAAGCTAATGTGTCAGTAAGACAAGCATGTAATGGGATTTGTGGGGATAAAATGAGAGAGATGCAATGTTTGCTAATGAAAAGACCACAGCAGAGATAAAAGCATAGAGAGAATGGAGAGACTGTAGAGAGACAGAGGACAGTGATGTAACGGGAGAACGTGAAGGAGAAAGATCAGAATCTGTGAGTGTAGTCTCAGCTTAAGATCTACTAAAGTCAGTTCACTACATCTGTCAATGGTCCAATGAGAGGTCATCTGACGCCGGCCAGACTGCCTACAGGCCCTATCAGTGACCCTTCAAGGATCAGTCAATGAAACCTGTTTTTGGGGATTGGGAGTGATTGGGCTTGTTGGTCTATGTGCAGAAGGTCTTGGTCTGTCCCCACATGACCTCCCAAAGTGCAAAATAAAGCAAAATATCCATTTTTCCAAGATGTTTCAACCTGAAGCTTCAACCCATCTTCAACCTGGTACCAACGGTAGAGATGCTAGTGGAAGTCGACAGTTCCTGTCCCACAGCAGAAAAGTTCTCACATGGAACGTTCATTTTATAATGGAGCCTCAGTGTCACGATGCAAACCGGCCACTGATGTTCTATTTTACACAGCACAACCCTAACCCTAAATGTTCCTCCACCCAGTCTCATCGTGTCTTCAGCTGATGTCGTATCCATCCGCCAACACGTGGTAAAGAACGAGATCCGGTCTCACTGATGTCGTATCCATCCGCCAACACGTGGTAAAGAACGAGATCCGGTCTCACTGATGTCGTATCCCCCCACCAACACGTGGTAAAGAACGAGATCCAGTCTCACTACTGTATCCATCCGCCAACACGTGGTAAAGAACGAGATCCGGTCTCACTACTGTATCCATCTGCCAACACGTGGTAAAGAATGAGATCCGGTCTCACTACTGTATCCATCCTCCAATCTGAAGCACGGCTTGTATCTCGGATTTTCAGTCATATGTCAAAAAATAATATGAACAGAGTGACGACTCGTATCTCAAGGTACCCTGAAAACAGGACTATTTGTTTTTTCTTCTTTGTTAGTTTTTACATAAACTTGTGAACATAAAATTAAAGGAAAAATCCTAAATTAATAAATAAATCCGTATTTTAATGTGTGGTTTATCCTCAGTCTCCCCTTCAGGTTTATGTCTTCCTCTCTCGGAATCACGTGACAAGCGTTGCCGCAGTCTGATTCTAATGTCCAACCTGACCTTGGCTCAGACGGGTAAAATCACTGGTGGATGTCAGGAGCAGATCTGGGCATAAATTACTACTGCACCTCCCCCTAACTGCCCCATCCATCTTTATATCCCCACCCTGTGGTGAGAGGTATTAATCTGTCCACTTTCATACGCATGGAGATAAATTGCCCTGAGGGCAGCAACATCTGAAAACAGGACCTCGCCTCTGGTGTTTTGGGGAGTTCCTGCAACAGGAAACAATGTGCCTCGCTAACAAATGAATTCTCTATTTGTGTAAGACACTCATTTAAAATTCTCTTTGACGATCGGATATGATGGAGCTTCCGATGGAGCCTAAAAATTATGAAGATTATGCTTTCAGAACCAGGAAGAGAAAGAAAATTTCATGCACCTAGAATGCAAACTTGAACTTGAAACATTGAGGGGTACTGAATGAACAGAAATGCTACCAGGTGCAGATTCACTCCAGATCTGTTGGGGCTAAAGTTACGTACCTGAGAGTTCCAGTGTCTTATGAATCCCAAACATCTTTAATGAATCCATAACTGGTCCTGGTGATTAATTTAACCTCAGGAAACATCTGGTCAAACACAAAATATATCTAAGAGCTTAAAAATGGACCTTTTTGCAGATGCTGACGTTAGCATATCTACAGTCATCCATGAGCTCATTTGAGAAGCAATAAACCTCCATAGATGATTTAACACCTGTGAGACGTGATCAGTGTCATCTGGTAATCAATCAGAAATATCGTAGGTCATGACTGCCTCTTGAAGGAGCGGGATGCTAACAGACCACCTCTGACTCCATCAGATATTCTGATCTAACATGTTTGTTTGTACCTGAAAACAATAAGACACAGTTTCAGTGGGTCCAAAACCTGAGGAAGGAAGCAGCAATGAGTTTGTCTCATTCAGATAAGGCAACAACAAATTGCGTCCTCTACTTGTTACCAGCAATCCATCAGATAGTTCATATTGTTTTAGTTGAGCTGCAGTTCCATGAGATTAAATTAGTTTCTTAATTTTTTATTTTAGTAGTCGTATTGATGAACTCTAACAACTTTCTGTCCAGTTTGTTATTTTATCTCTGCGACAAAAAAATGGTGGCCCTATGAACGATTGGTTGACACGTCCTTACTGACAACCTGCAACGCTTTGGTGTGGTTGTCTGTACAGGAAGGATTGCAACTGTGGTTGAATGGAAAATACCGGCTAGCAGACCGCCCAAAGTGTGTGAGTGATGGAGCTGTGGAGTCGAGACATCAACAGCTGGTCCCATCATGACCCTGATGTCCACAACACAACACCAACCCTCAGAGACAGTCTGTGTCCTTTAAACCATCAAAGACGTTCAGCTTTCTGACAAGAGGTGCCATCCCAGTGGGTGGCGCTGTCGCCTCACAGCTAGAAGGTCCTGGGTTCAAATCCACCTGAGAACCTGAGACTTTCCAGTGTGGAACCTGCTGGTCGCTCCATGTCAGCAGGGGTTCTCTGTGGGTTCTCCAGCTTCTACCCGCCACCAAAAACAGGAAGCAGATGTGAACCGGGGACTCTACCAATAACAAACTACCTTTTAATGGCTCTACTTTTCTTTTAGACTGAATTCATGATGAAGTTCAACCATTCGCTGAAATTTTTTTTAAAAGTTGTGTACTATGTAAAAAAAATATCAATCAATCAATTTTTATTTTTTTTTGCGCTTAACCACGGCAGCATTTAACCACACGACATTTCAAATCGCTTTAACAGGCAGAGAAACCCAACAGAATCCTCCAGAGCATCAGAGACAGCAGCAGGGAAACACTCTCCCATTGAGGAAGAACCTCCACTAGGTAAGTTTACAGTATATACACTTATAATACATTACAGGATGCCTGATTATACAGTTGCAGAAGTGATTGGATAACTGCGACCAAAACATGCAACTATTTTGGGACAATGCCCCGACACAAAACCTCCCCAACCCTGTCCTCCATGCTAACAGTCCTGCACTCAATGCTAACATTGAGCATCAAATCTCAATCAGCTAACAACCCACTCTGCCCCGTTCTTGAGCTGCAGACAAATCCTCCTTGACTCGCATCATTTGCAGAAAATCAGTTCATCTTGCTCCAGACTGCTGACTAGATGAATAGAAAGGGACAGTTATTCAATACGTTTAGAGTAGTTCGTTTGTTCAGTAGTAGTGTACGCGTTGATTAGACTATGACCTGCAGGAACAGTGTACAGAACACTACTTCTACATGTCTCACTCATTGACCATGCTGTCGCTGGGGAGGCATGTGGTGTCCGTGTTGTGTCCCCTCCACCTGCCCCCAGGTCTGAGGACATTTGCATTTGGCATTCAGTCTGGATTCCTGTCACTCCTGCTGCCTGGACACATTCGGACGTCCACTGATCCCACCATGCACCTGTTCACTGGGCCTCAGCTCAGGGCGGGTTACAAACCAACACAACAGGCTGCTTCCTATGAGACTGCTTCAGAATGGAAGCTAAACCTGGCTGAAATAGAAGCTTCTATTTCTGAAGATTTAAAGGTGTAAAAAAAACAAAAACAAAAACAAAACAAGGTGACTTTGCCAGGACTGGAGGACCATCCTGAACCCGTCAGACTCGTCAGGCCCCTGGTGGTCCTGGGATCTAGCAGTGGGTCTGACGGGACAAACTACCCTCCGACACGAACAGAGACAATGACGTCACCAAACCCTTGAGCAGAATTATGTTTTCCTCGGTCATGAGCACACAGACACGTGACCTCCAGTGACGTGTGCCCACCGGATCCATTACAACACGCGTGGACAGGATCACAACTTTTGGAGCGCGTCCTCTCAATGCCAGATATGTATGTAACGAACAATTATGGCGTCACACTCATGATTACCGGATCAATAACGCATCAAAATGACGCCGAATGGGGGGGCGGGCTCTGCTCACTGGGTCCACGTTAAATCATGCTTTTGTGCGCGTTTGTTGTGTCAAAGATTATAAATCGATGAATATTCAAATGAAGTTCGGCGCGTTCTCGTCCTGATCCTGCGGGATCACGCACACATGTGGCGGACAGACGCGTACCTGTCGGGGGGTCGGCCGCCCTTCGTCGCCGATGGGTGACGGTGTGTCTCCTTCCAACGATGCTGGGGTGACGGGAGATGAATCCATGTCCCCCCCTCCCTGACTGACAGTCAGTCACTGGCAGCTGCCCCTCTGCCCGGTGAGGGGGCCGGTGTGGGATCCTGTCCGCGCAGAGAGACCCTCTGTCCGGCTTCACGGCGGAGCGCCTGTCCCTCCCCCGGCCGGTGCTCGGTCGCTCTCGTCCGGCGTTGCAGGCAGACGGATGACGTCCTCCCGGGGGTGTGACTCACTTTTCACTCTCTCTCCCCCCCCTCACTCCTTCTGTGTCACTCTCTCTCCCTTTGACTCCCTCACAGCTCCAAATGGCCCAGTTATGAAGGATTTCTTATTTTGCATGACGTCTCCTTCCTCTTTACTACAGTGTGTGTGTGTGTGTGTGTGTGTGTGTGTGTGTGTGTGTGTGTGTGTGTGTGTGTGTGTGTGTGTGTGTGTGTGTGTGTGTGTGTGTGTGTGTGTGTGTGTGTGTGAATGTAGGCTGACACACTTCCTCCAGTCCCTTTCATCTTAATGCAGCAGTGTTAGACATTAATCCTGTTATCAACACAATAAGATCAATGACTGAACTAAAAAGAAATGCAAGGTGAGAAATTACACTACATTATAATGTTATCACGTGATACAACAGGTAATAACAGTGTAATAACAGATGGAGCATCTTGAATAAAGACCACGTCTGCTTGTGTTTTGTTGGACAGGATATATTTATTACTGAGCTGCAGTTTAATGCGAGCATTTGACATGATGATTATCATGATGATGTTTACACCCAATAAGAATGGGTGAAAACGTCATCATCATCATCATCATCATCATCATCATATCATCGCTGCCCCCAGGTCTTCCTCATGGTGGAACCATGACGTTGTGTTTTCTGTTATGCCTTTATTCCTGGATTGGATTGGATTACTGTATTTTCCGCACTATAAGGCGCACCTAAAAGCATTTAATTTTCTCAAAAACCAACCGCGCGTCTTATAATCCAGTGCGCCTTATATGTGAAAACAGTTTTAAAATAGGCCGTTTATTGAAGGTGCGTCTTATAATCCAGTGCGCCTTATATGTGAAAACAGTTTTAAAATAGGCCGTTTATTGAAGGTGCGTCTTATAATCCAGTGCGCCTTACAGTGCAGAAAATACTGTAGTTTGTTTCCAACCACAATGACATGTGAACAACAAGAATGACGGAACCAAGATGATATTTTCGTTGGTCCGACATGGACATGGACAGACATTTAGATTTATTTCAAAGACAAATAAGTTCATAATGAAAACTTGAATTCTTTTGTTGTTTACGAGCATTTCGTTGATTTTTAAGGAATAAAAAGAGACAGAAGATCAAAAAAAGGTGACTTTAGATGACTTTGAATCAGTAAATGCTTAGAATGAGAGGTATGCCACTTTTTTCCACATTGTCATGTTTAATAGAGTAGAAGGGGCCACATTTCTGTCCCATCTGACGTGAGGAGAGCAGCAGACTCCCCCCCCCCCCCCCCCCGGACAGATCTCTGACAGAACTCACACGTCTAATCTCACACAGCATCATCCTCCTCCTACTTGTGTCGGCTTCTTCCTCCTCTGATGAGGTGACCGTGTGTCCTCCACTCGTTTCCTCCACTCGTTTCCTCCACTCGTGTCCTCCACTCGTGTCCTCCACTCGTTTCCTCCACTCGTGTCCTCCACTCGTTTCCTCCACTCGTGTCCTCCACTCGTTTCCTCCACTCGTTTCCTCCACTCGTGTCCTCCACTCGTTTCCTCCACTCGTTTCCTCCACTCGTGTCCTCCACTCGTTTCCTCCACTCGTTTCCTCCACTCGTTTCCTCCACTCGTGTCCTCCACTCGTGTCCTCCACTCGTTTCCTCCACTCGTGTCCTCCACTCGTTTCCTCCACTCGTTTCCTCCACTCGTTTCCTCCACACGGTCAGAGACACCTGCTGGACGCCACCACAGAGGGGCTGATGGGGGATGGTGGGCTGTCCAGTGGGGGTTGGGGTACCATGAGGGCTGACAGACCCTCATCCATGGTGTGTGTGTGTGTGTGTGTGTGTGTGTGTGTGTGTGTGTGTGTGTGTGTGTGTGTGTGTGTGCGTGCGTGCGTGCGTGCGTGTGTGTGTGTGTGCGTAGAGGGGGAGGGAGCAGCTGGTTTTTAATAAATGTTTCAGGGCAGTGACCTCAGGACAGAAGGACAGAGGAGATGGAGGAGGGCTTCTTTTAGTCCTAAATGTGGGAAGATGGACTGTGTGTGTGTGTGTGTGTGTGTGTGTGTGTGTGTGTGTCTGTGTGTGTGTGTGTGTGTTTGAATGACTACACACACTTCCGTTACCTCCGAATGTAAAAGTGACGCCTTACGCCACCACCACATTGTGTGTAAAAGCAAAAAAGATCATCAAATAAGGAAACAGCGCATTTTTTAAAATTTTTATAACCACATTTATATACTATGTACAAAACAAGACAAGACAACTTTATAAACACATCTCCCATGATGCCTTTTGATATTTTGGTTGAATCCATATGTATATTTTTATACATATGGATTCAATTTATTAATTTTTTTTTCTAATTTGACAACTGGACTTTTTTCTCAGATATGTAAAAAGAAATTAAATCAAAGGAAAATTTCATCAATTTCTTTCTATCTTTCTAGTGTTGGAGCCACTTACGTGTAGTTTTAGGACTCAACATTATATTATCATTTTATGTATGCACAGTGATTTCTGATCAAGAAATGATGAATGATCTCTAAAATAACTTAAATTTAACAAGTGCAATGAAAACTTCTTCACTTCTTTCTATCAGTGATTTTTGTGTTGCAACCACAGTCTACGTAAACCAAATTGTCCCTGCAGGTTCTTCACATCCAGGTTGGGTTCTGCGTTCAATCAATGGCCAGAAAAAAGGAGAGTGATCTGTTGTGAATGGAGGACGGATCCAAACCTTGTTCTTAAGCACAGATGAATGGACGCCATGAAAACTACAGGAGCTCCTGGACAGATTACCATCTGGACGTCTGTCCTGTGTGTTCCTGAGCCAGCAGGAAGGTGAATTCAATGCTGGACAGGAGTGGCTCAGTTCACCTGTCAGGAAACATCAGAGCAGTAAGAGAACCCTCCATGTCTGTGAGTGGTCTGCAGTGGCCCCCGATGGAGGAAGTAGTCATCAACACTGTTTACATGAAGTCTGCTGCGTCTGTCTGACTTGGTTCACTGTGATCATGAAGACTATATCACCAGAGGTTGGTGTTGTACCCAACCTCAGCAGAAAGACCTGACACAGCATCTTCTGATGTCAGAACTACCTAGAAAGTAAATGTTTCCTGAGAAACATAGTCAGATTTGGGGGGGGGGGGGTCTTAAAGAGAGGGCAGGAGACTTCTATACCTTTAGACTGTGGTTTGCTCCATTTGTGGAACACTTGCTTACACAAATGTCCCCAAAATAGTGCAACTATATCACGGTAAAAAGGTAAAGCACAGAGTAAGTAGTACACATAAGTGCATATATACTTTTGATGTTTTTCTGGCCGGACTGACGGTTGTCCTAGAAAATTATTCAGCCTCATGGCAAAAGAAAAGGTTTGTAAGATAATAACTGCTTTTGGTAAATGTAGAAGAAATTATAAGTAGCAAAGCTTTAGTAGTTTCACTTAGAGTACAGTGTTCTGTGGTCGTGTGGTATATTTGAAGGTTTCATAAAACAGAACCCTTTCAGTTCCAGAGGCCATAAAAGAGAATTTGTGTGGAGGATATGTTCCATTACAGAGCTGGATGGTGCTCAGGACCCTGCAAACTTAATCCAGCTCTGACACAGTTAAAACAAATGAGTTACCTTAATGCACTCTACCTCTGTCTGAGTGTGTCTTCTGGTCATTTCATTTACTTGTTGAATTGTAAAGTCGGTCCAGTGAAACGCTCTGTCGTCATGGAGGTGAGGTTGTTGTTCAGTGACAGGTGAAAGGTCGTTGTTTTGATGCTTTTCAGGGATGCAGTTTGTCCTCCTGCTGGAAACTATTTCTTAATACTATTGTTTTACATTCCATTTATATGAATCTGAAGCATCTAATCCAGATCAGATCAATCTGCTCAAAGTACGTTACAGAAAGGTTTTCTGTTTTTTTCAGTTTACCTTCAGGTCTTCAGGGAAATGCAGTTAAAGGTTTTCCAGTACGACACCTTTCACTGCAATGCCAGAAATCTAAAAACGAGCCAACAACTGCACCCGAGTGGAAAACTCCACAGGATGTGATGCTGCAGGGGCTCAGTGAAGAGGTTTCCACAGTCCTGAACCTGTGGACAAAGTCCCAAAGATACTTATCCCTAAAGGTCCCTCAGGATCTCTCTGTTCTAGTGCAGAGTAGCAGGAGCAGATAGACAGCTACAGGTCCAGGACTAGTAAAGACCTTTGCTTAGCACCATTTATATCAGGCAGGACCAACCTGATCTGAATAAGGCAGACCTGGAAAACTGAGTTATCTTGAAACAAAAATGTAACTTATTTGACTCAAAGAACATAAAATAAATGAGTCATAAGGCATTAATTTTTACTTAAATTATGTCAGAAATGTGAGTACTTCTTGCAGAATCAGCCTGTAGATGTAATGACTGCAATAATGTCTTTAAGCATTAGGGGTCGCCCAATCATCATCATCATCATATAGGTTGATTGATTGATTGATTGATTGATTGATTGATTGATTGATTGATTGATTGATTGATTGATTGATTGATTGATTGACTGTACTATTGTACATATAGGCTCCAGCTCCCTGTGACCCTTGACAAGGGATGAAGCGGTTGGAAGATGAATGAATGAATGAATGAATGAATGAATGAATGAATGAATGAATGAATGAATGAATGAATGAATGGATATTTTATTTCTAATTTATGCAAAAAAGAGGTTTTATATTTTAATTACAAATCGGCCTCTCGGGTTTAATTTTGTTAGAAGTTACTTGTTAAAATATGATGCCATTGATTGCTTGTCCAATAATGTGGATAATAGAAATTGTGCAAACCAACCTAAACCCTTTTACATCACGCTGTGGTTGTTTTACAGTTGCATCATGTTGTCATTAACCTTTAGTTGTTCTTCTTCTCTGACGCTGACTCACGGTGAACCAAAGTGTCTGCCGTCCTATATTGAGGAACACTGAAGGAACAAAGGAAAGCTCCAGATGGTAGAAGACCTTATGAGAAACATTGCAGTATTTATTTGACCTGCCACTTATTTTACCTCTTAATTTTATGTGCTGCTGTTCTCCACAACTACTGACTAAAACTTTGTGTTAACTTACAAAGTCAGTTAATTTCATCATTTGCTCCTTCTGGACCGGTAAAAGAAGAAACCAAGGGGCCCACATCCAGTGACCTGGACGGGACGGGAGCAGATGGCAGATGGAGTCAGGACATCAGGGCTCCGTGACCTTAAGATGAATCACCACAGTCATGCAGAAGAAACGGGTTTCCATAGTAACTAAACTTTAACTTGTTTTATGTAACAGAATCATTTAAAAATAAGCCAGACTTTCTGGATGAAACAGGTTAAATGGACCCCAGCTCTACAGCTAAATCAGACACCATAAAATGCCATAGAATACTTAATTTACCCAAACAATGTTACTATTAAACCTATCCTTGAAAAATATGACTTTGTTTCTGTAAAATATATCTCTGTTGTTCCATATGAGGCCTCCGATTAGCAAGAAATACTGTGTATAACAGATGATGCTTGTGTCTGAATGCTAAAATGTTGATTGGAATCTTATCCAATTTTATAATTGCACAATTAATGGAAATTCTGGACCAATTGCTCACGACAGTATGTACAGGCAGCGGTGTACTTTTTAAAAATTATTATTAACGTTAAAAAAAATCAAGATGAAGATTGTGGTTCATCATTGCAAAAATATGCATTTTAAAATACAAAGTTGTTGGTTTAGAGTAAAAGTCTGTCATCAGTTTTCTTCTCTTGATTGAAATGAGAACCTTTATGGTGAGAATCAGGATCTTTACCAACACATTATTTGGATTTTACCTTTTCAGACATAATATCAGTTCTATTTATCACACAGAGGCTCAGATACACCTGCCGGTGATCAGATCTACCCCGCTGTGGTCGTGAGGGTAACCCCCAGGCCACTTTAATGAAACCTGCGTGTGACGTCATTGATGCGCGACAGACTCGTACCGTTACCTGCGGTGAGCGTCAAGGGTCTGCTCGGTGCACCGCCCGTACAGAGTCTGGTTTATATCGATTCTTCTGTCGATTTAGAATCAATAACTGAATATAATCCACTTTAGTGTTTCTTCGCTTTTTTTCTTTCTCGAACCGGAAGACCGTAAAGATCCAGAGTTCGCAGGGAGGTGACATCTGGCGCTCCACACCTGACTTCATTCAATCAGACTTCACACCGTTTAGCCGACTTCCGTTCCAGGTAATAGACGCTCTCATTTCGGCCTGGAGAAGCTGGACAGAGGTTCACATCTACCTCCAGGTTAACGGTAAGCACCGACCGACCCCCTCAGCCGCAGAGTCCCGCAGGCCGGGCGGTTCACCCTCTGCCGTCACGGTACCCCGTCTGGTAGCCTAGCTAGCTAATAGCAACACAGCTAACAGCTAATGGGTTAGCTCTGACATGAAACGAATTATTGAAAAGAAAACGTTTTAGATTGTAATTAATGGTGGTACAGCAGCTACGGGGGTGACGTGTTACTTAAAATGACAAATTTTGCAATGCAAATGAATTTTTTTTCGGATTTACTCTGAAAAACGTATGCGATGTGGCTAACGCTAACGCGCCTAAGCTAGCTTAGCTCCGGTCAGGACTATTTCCTGCACGGGAATGAATTGTTGTTACCGGAGCGCAGCTCGTTCTTCACGTGAAGTTAGGCGGTGTTAACTATAATTCACCCGGTTTTTGAGTTACATTGATGGCTGTCTGTCTAGATTACGGATCTGATAAACGGAACATCTCGTTAATGTTTATTCTGGAACTCATTGTGACTGAATAAACACACACTGGCTTCATGTGTGTGAAACTATTCCCACGGTTAGCTGCACCAGTTACACTTGTGTTGTGATTAGTATTGCAATGTTGTTTTTTTCATGCATCAAAAAACGATGGAAATGCAATGTTCAGTCAATCTGGATATTTAAGATAATTCAGGGGGTCTCTTTAGAGTGAAAGTGAGTGGGTTCACAATAAAAACGAAGGTGATGAATGGTGGGGAGAGTTATAGTCTTTGTAGCCATTGTCAAAGACTGTGGCTCCCTAACACATCAGATAGGATCTACTCAATGGTTAAATTTTATTTCAAAGCGCTTTAACAGACAGAAAAACCCAACAGAACCTTCCTGATTAAGCATACGAGACAGTGGAAACCTGGCTTTTCTGAACTCTTGTAGATGTGAGACGGAGAACCTGATACTGATTCTTCAAAGAATCTTCACACTGCGTTTCAGTCAGTTGTTATTACACGTCTTCACCCAGGAAGAAGGTGGTAGAGAGCAGTTTGATGTTCATGTTTCTGCCAGCCAGAACTGGCACATATGGACCCAGACCGGTGTGTCAATCTGCTGCAAAGGTACTGACAGACCAGTCCCCCCACTCCCGGTATCTCTTTGCACTTTTGACGTCTGTTAATAGGCTCTCCCAGGGGTGTCAAACTCATGTTGGTCTGGGGGTTGCAAACAGCTTTATCTGATATCGGTGAACTCATAGGAATATTACACAGGAGGAACAATAGGTCCACCTTTTTCTTTGTATTCATGCAAAGAAGTAAATTGACTGTGGAGCTAGACTGGACCTCCTGGCGAGCCGGATTTGGCCTGCGGGCCGTTTGTTAGACAGCTCTGGTCTAGAGCAGGGGTCACCAAATGGTGGACCGCGGTCCATGATGGGTGTGTCCGGACCCGTAACCACTCCATGGTAAATTCACCAGAGTAGATTTTCTTGGCGCATTTTTACTGACGGTCGCAGCTACAGACGGCGGGCGCTGCTACTCCAGTTAACACGGTAATAGATCCACTCAGTTCAGCCAATCAGATCATTTGTTTACCTCCTCTGTCAGCTCACCTGGAAGTGAGACAGCTCTCTACCGCTGTGAGTTTGGAGCAGCAGAGCTCCAAACGAAGGAGGTGAACGAGGAAAACCGCTGGTTAACAATGAGTGGACCAAATTTGTTTATTCCTCCGTCAGACAGTTCAAACCATTTTACCTCATATGGTCTGAACACGTAGCATGAATTAACTCATTAATAACGTGAAGCGCCGCTATGAAACAAAGCACAGAACTTTTGCGCAGTATTATCCCCTGAAGTCCGAGCTGAGGGCAAAATGACCCAGAAAAATGTAAACTAATGTTCACTAAAGGCGTGGTGGAGTTTCTTCTTGGGGTAACAGAAAACATCTTTTAGTCATGGGACAGTTGTGAAGAAGTGCTTAAAATCTGTTGTTGAGACATTATTTGAGGGGAAAACAGAAAGATGAGATGTGTGGAGAAACTCCCAACGTCAGCTTCAACACAACCAGAACATCAGAAATATTAACAGCTTGATGCAGCTATTCAGAGACAACCGTGTGTGTGTGTGTGTGTGTGTGTGTGTGTGTGTGTGTGTGTGTGTGTGTGTGTGTGTGTCAGGTTCCTTCACAAAGATAAGGAACTCTTTGCTGAGTGTAACACCACTGAAACACACACAAGAGGAGAGGACATACATGCAGCAATAAAAGAGATGCTGACAAAGTCCAGTGGTCTCTTTCACCACAGATGACAGAGACCACCACAAGGTGTGCACAGGCAAAAGGTGTACCTGTGCACACCTTGTGTGCTAGGTTACTTGTGTACAAGTAAATGACAGTCAGGCCACATGCCCCTTTCTCTCATAAAGAAAGTTCTGTTTGCATTTTTTCCCCCCAAAAGAGCCAGTTTTTATTCATGCTTTCTGAACATGTTAATGTTTTTTTACTTGAAGTGTAGGCCTTTAGTTCTTTAGGCTGGGATGTCTTTAATTTACGAGAAAAAATGATTATTCAGCTCTTTTTGCGCTTTATTCTTAATTCTGAGGTTTGCGTGTTCTTCAGTCTAACATAAAGGTTTGAAACTTATCTGCCTGGGTCTACTTTTATTTATGGTCAAAGAGCTAGCTGTGCACTCACTTAAACATATCCTGCATTGAAAATTTGATAATAAATGATAATGAGACTATAATGACCGGCTATAAGACACAAACTGGACTTGGGTTCGGACCTTTTACTAAGAGGACATTTTTATAACCGGACCTCCGTGACTTTTAATTGAATACCCCTGGTGTAGAGCGTCCATGCATCATCCACCCGACTGCAGCAGCGTTTTCTCTTCCAGCCATCAGGACAGTAAACAGATTTCTCTCACTGCTCACTTCTCTCCCACTGATACTACGAAGTGACACAAAATACACTTTTTTTTCCAGTAGGGCTAATAACTGTAATATAAAGTATAAATATTGTAATTCAATATTTAACAAAATGATATTCTAGCTTAAATAACTTTAATAATTTCCTTAATAGAATTCAGAAAATTGTATGATAACTTGTGTAATGTTAAAATCCAAGTCTAATGTGATGCACAGTCATTTATTTAAGGTTAAAAAAGGAGAAAATAATCTTGGTAAAACTTACTTGTCCTTTTTAATTGTTACCTGTTTTGATGTCCTTAATGATTAATATACAACGTGTCCATTCACAGATATGGATTTGTAGGTGTTAGTGAGGAGTGGGAGCAGACAGGATGTTCCCATACGTAATAAACGTGTGTCTGTATTGTTGTGGGGAGAGACACAGTGATGTGTAGATTTCACATTTGTGCGATCACTGCCGCTAAACTGGCTACTGGTGTCAACCTGCAGAGGTTCAACTACAGAAATGACCTTCAGGATTCAATTTTGACAGTCTATAGAAGTTTGGACAAGTTTAACTGGTTTGCTGTTGAGACTAAGTCAAACACTGTTTAATTTTTGCTGAACTGGTTATGATGAAGTGCTGCTGGCTGTTGGCTCTGGATTGATTGGGGAGTAGGGTGAGGTAGCTGAGCGACACCGTTTTGCCCACAGGCCGTAGTTTAGACACCTGATTTAATTTACATTCAGACATCATACCAGCTCTGTTCTGCTGGACTCTCAAAGCTCAGCGTATGATGAGAAGTGACCTAAAGCACTGAAGAGCACTGGTCAGAGATAATCAGTGCGTCATCAGGCACTCGTGGAATATACTGCATGGTATTTAAGTGGTCATTATGTTTAAATGCAGCTCCTCTATCGAGTCTTTAATAGCTGTTCAAAGGATTGTGAGCGATTGTGTCGCTCATGCTTCCTCTGAAGAGTCCTGTTGGGTTTGTCTGTCTGTCAAAGCGCTTTGAAATGTCTGCTGATGTGATTAAGCGCTATACAAATAAAGGTTGATTCACTGATTGATTATCAACATGCCTCCGAAAAAGATGCAAAAGTTGGAGAAAATCAAGAGACAATTAGTGCTTTCTTGAATAAAACACAATCAAAAGTTTAAAGTATATGAATTAAAGGCAAAGAAAAATATTGAGTAAAAAAAAGTATTAGTGTACATCTTTCTTTTTTTCTAGAAATTGATTCATTAGGATAATCATACCATTATAGAGAGTGTTCAGAGTAAAGTTCTGTCCCACTCCGAGGTTGTTGGGTGGATTTATTTTAATAGTAAATCTTACCCTGTGGTGGTTTTCACTACGTTAGACCTCAAAGTCCGAACACGTTACGGTTGATCTCATCCTCACATTGGATGAAAACCTGGTGACAAACCAAAGACCTCTGCACACATCTATCTGTGGCCCCCTCAGAGGAGACTGTGTTGTCCGTAGGTGACGAGCTGGCGCAGGTCGTAGGTCGTTCGTGGATAATGCGAGATAGTGGCAGCAGCCTGGCCCAGAATCGCTGGCAGGGAGACCTGGGTCTGACCGCTGTGGGGCAGCAGGACACAGGAGGAGGTAGGCTTTCACTTCTGTCTCACTGTGTGTGTGTGTGTGTGTGTGTGTGTGTGTGTGTGTGTGTGTGTGTGTGTGTGTGTGTGTGTGTGTGTTTATGAATAAACATCTACCGGTATACAGGCGTGTGTATTAAAGGACTTTGCAGATGTTTGGTGTGAATGGACAGAGGAAAGTAAGAATGTATATAGTTTTGTTATCATTGTCAATTCACAGATTGCAAAGTGAGAGCAGAAAGCAAATCTGTTAAAGTCTGGTCAGTGAAATGAATTCAGTATTTAGTTACCATAAAAATCACTTCTTCTTTTTTAGGTGGGATTCCAGGAGACCCCCAAATAGTCCCGGTGTCAGAATACAGCGTACACAGCCCCATGCACCTCAGACTGGGGCAGAAAGGCAAGGTGTGGACAGGAGAGTATGTCGGTGAGGAGGATGCTATTGCTCGGGTGAAGAGTTTAAATGAAGAAGGAGAAGAAAACCACCTCGATCTGGAGGACGGGGGTGAGTTGGAGATCAGGGGTTGGGTTAACGATGAGGAGGAAGAAGAGAGGAGCATCGTCAGGGAGGGGCACCAGATCAAGTTGGACTGGGAGATCCCTGAATTCCCATCCAAATTTGCCCACCACCCTCCTTTGCATCAACACCAACATTGTGGACCGCAGCAGCAGGAAGAAGAAGATTGTGATGTTCCTGTACAACACGCTGCCCCCCAGCCCCAAGTTGGGGACGTTTTCAGGTCCCACCTTCACAGGAACCGTTCTCTGAAGAAGCGTCGGCACTGGCTGCACCTGCGACCCCACGGAGACCTGGGTTTCCGTCTGGCTCAGCACTGGAGGAGCTGGCGCCTGCGAGCCCAGTGGGTGTGCTCCAGAGGCCTGAGGTGGAACCGGAGGGGCCGAAGGTTCACGCTGTCCGGCGCTCAGAGGAGGCCGAAACGATACGCGCCGTCACCGTACGCCAACGGAGACGACGACAGGTTCACCATGTCAGAGAGAGGTAACAACTGCTTTTATTTCCAAACAAGAGTTAAAGGTTGGTCAAATACAACCTGGTGTCCAAAAAGTTGGGATGCTGAGTGTCTTCGAAGTAAAAGTGAGTTTAAAAAATATATTTCGACTCCAATTTCAATATTTCACCTGCCAACAACTTCCCTAAAGAGAAAAAAGATATCAGTGTTTTTGTGCTTAGTTCTGACTTTAGTGTGATAGGTCAGTCCTTTAAGGTCAATAAATTCAACCAATGCTCCTCATTTCCATGGAAACAGTTCTATCATGTGCACGTTTGACACAAATGAAGAGATAAAGACAGATGTGGACATGTAGGCATATCCAAGGGTAGATTTATGGTTGGGAACAAACTTCAGCTCCCGTTGTGTATTAGGTTTCATTAAAACAAATGTCCGCTGTCTGCAGTAACTAAACGTAACAGTGTGAGTACGTCAGTCCAACAGTTATCACAAATGTTTCTCACACAGGACACGTTCAGGTCTGAAGAATCAGAGGGTTGTCCTCTTCTCAGCAGACACACAACACAAAGTGTCTCACAGATGGAAAAAGGTTCCTATCCAGGATTTTCTTGTGCTTTTGAGTTCTAAATGGAGCCACGTGTGAATTTATTTTCTCCTCCACCGCTAAAATAAACCTTTCAAGGTTTGGAATACAGTTTGATACGTAAGTCAGTTGTTCTATGGCAGATTGTATTTGGTGGGTTAAATAATTAAGCCCTCAGTAGCCGTTAAAAGAAGCATTTTGGACCAGTGTGGAAGAAAATCCGTTTCAGAGAAGGATTTGGAGACTGCAAACCGTCAATTAAAAAGTACTTTTTGTCAGACACTTCTCTAAATCTGATACATTTCACAGGTTTAAGGGGGAGGCTGTTGGTGTTTAAACTAAATACTGGAGTTAAAGAGATTGAAATGTTTTTCTCCTGGCAGATACACAGATGAACGGCTGCTCTCTGTACAAACCAGAGGACAGAGGGAGGCTGGAGGTGGAGGTGAAGCCGGTGGAGATGTCCATCACTGAGGAACACATGAACTGTGTGACCGGTAGGAACACGTCTGATTCTGTCTTCATTAGTGGTTCCAGATTACTTGACCTTGACCGTTGAACACCACAACTCTTGTCTCACACACAGCAATGTTAAGAAGTCCCAGTTAGAATGTGATAACTTGAGTTTTGGTATGAATCCACTTGCATCCAGATTTGGACTTTTCCCAATCTCAAACAGGCACCTGGTGTATTCTGTGGTGAGAATAGTGTTTGAGTGACCTTCTCTTCTTTTCCCAGGTATTCTGGAGCAGACTTTGCAGCAGTACGGCAGTTTGATTCCCATTTATGTGGACGACATTGTGGAGAAGCTTCAGGACATATTCAGTCAGAGCTTCTCACAGCCACACAGGTCTGTCTCTCAGCCGTCTGATGACTTCTGCTCTTGTTTGAAGAAACACAAAAAGGGAAAAACTCATCAATAGTGAACATGTCTTCCTTTTTATTAATTCATTAATGCTCCAGCGACGCATGGTGTATATAAGAACAAGAAGAACTTTTCTATAACGCCACTACATACAGTTGGGAATAAACCAGAGAACCAGTAGAAAACCCTCACAGAAAGGAATGAAAGCGTGAAGCGACTGCACCTCCATCCCGCCCCCGCATGTTGTCTTCACAGCAAACGGAGGCGCCACGCCTCAGATCGACTGCAGGCTGTTGCCATGCTAGACTGGTACCATATGAAGGAAATACCCAAGGAATGTCCTTTGAGTCAGATGTCCAGTTACTTTGATCCCGTCTTTAAAACAGGACAGAACAGATGAAGGAGCTGAAACTCCAAAACCTTCATCCAACTTGAGTGAAAGCTTCGAAACAGTGCCAGTGCTTCTGGGTAATCTGGTTTTGTTTACAGAACGGGGGCGTTTAAAAGAAGAGCAATTATGGATGATTTGTGGGTTCGAGGTAGAATGTCCTCAGACTTGTTCTACTGGTCCAGTCACTGCGTCCAGAGAACACGCACTACTGCGTCCAGAGAACACGCACTACTGCGTCCGGAGAACACGCACTACTGCGTCCAGAGAACACGCACTACTGCGTCCAGAGAACACGCTACAGGTAGTCGCCGACTTACGACCTATGCAACTTACGACCGACCGACTTTACGACCACAATGTCCGGGTAACGCGGACATTCCCTCCAGCCACAGTACTCACGCTCTGAGGCTCCCGCGCTCTCTCCAGTCCCCATGCCGCACACACGCTGTTCAGTCACACTGAGATCAGCAGCCCAGCCCACTACTGATGGGCTGGGCTGCTTAGGAGGCTGTGACGGAGAAATGTATGAATGACGTATGGAAAAACTGTCAAGCGTTACGTGAACTCTTCTGCTGGATTTGAAAGTGACGAAGAACTTGATCAGATTCTGGAGAAAATAGTGAAACTGGCAAAAAACCTCTCCTTGGAGAACTCACGAATGATCGCGCTGTAAGAAGAACTGATCGCGCTGGAAGAAGAAAGAGTGGAAGAAGAAGAGAGAAGAGAAGCAGAGAAAGAAGAGGAGGAAACAGAAACAATGTTCACCACCAAAGGCTTGTCAGAAGGCTTTTCCCTGTTAAATAAACTCCGTGCACACTTTGAAGAAATGGACATAGAACATAGAAACATTTGCAAGGATTGAACGGATGGCAAACGACGCTTTCCGTCCATATCGTGAAATTTATGAGGAGAAAAAGAAACGAACAATTCAGACAAAGCTCACAATGATGATGAAAAGATGGTCTCCCGCTCCCACCAACCCACACGCTGCCCCAGCTGACGATCCGGACGACCCCCAGCCAAGAACCAGCGCTGCTGGATTGAATTTTTACTTAAGAGTCGATTTACGACCAAGTCGAGTTACGACCGATCTGTCGGTCCCAATCGCGGTCGTAAGTCGGCGACTACCTGTACTGCGTTCAGAGAACACGCACTACTGCGTCCAGAGAACACGCACTACTGCGTCCAGAGAACACACTAATGCGTCCAGAGAACACTCACTACTGCGTCCAGAGAACACGCACTACTGCGTCCAGAGAACACGCACTACTGCGTTCCTTTGGGTTGTTGCCGTTTTCCCGTGGAACGTGTTCCTGGAGGTGACCACGAGTTGTCCCGTACGTTTTGTTCCTCCACCACTCGTTTTGTCCTGATGGTTTTACAAATGATGAACGTTGTATTTTCTTCTTTCTCGGTGAATTATTCCTCTGCTGCTCGTGACGTTTCTGTTTCAGTAGCTCTTGTTTAGGATTGGAGAGACAGAAACGGCTCAAACCCCTGTTCCGTTGGAATCATTGACTCAGTCGGCCCAAGAGCTGTTTCTATTTCATATCTATGACTAATTTCCCTGATGGACCCTCCTGAAGGGATGAATAAAGTCCTACTCTACTCTCTCTATGGGAATGCAGGCAAGAACATACACCTTCTCCCCCTGGGGGGAGCTGTCTGGACGGGATTGAACATCTGGTTGTGTCTCTTTGGCAGACGAGTGTCAGTTTTTTGAGGATCCCATGTCAGTCTTGTTGGGATTAACAACAGTAAGGTAGCTACTAATCTGTTAATGGCACAAACTAATTTAATACTGGGACTTTTTTTTCCACTAGGAAAGCCATGATCCAGCACTTAATCCAATCCTTCCAGCGCTCGTCGGGATCGGCTCTGGCTAAAACCTTCAGGGTCAACTACAAACGGCACGTTCTGACGATGGACGACCTCGGTACTCTGTACGGACAGAACTGGCTCAATGACCAGGTACAGCAGAACCCTTCATGCACTCTGGTTCCCCATGCAGACTGAATGCAGTAGAGGGATTATTAAGCAGCTCCAGATTGAATCAGTGTTCTTTTGTAACCTGTCGTATCAGGACCTGAAAACCTTTCTTTCTACACATAAAATTGTTTGTAAAATACTGTATTGTCCACAACAATGCATGTGCAGAGGAACTGCAGTAGTGTCTCTTCAACCACATGAGTGCATTTTTAAAAAATATATGGCTTTATATGTTCTTTATTTATAGGTTATGAACATGTATGGTGACCTGGTCATGGACTCTGTGCCAGAAAAGGTGAGGGATTAAAAATGGTTGGTTTTGAGCCGTTTCATACTAAATGTCCCTCATTGGATTCAATGTGCAAAGCAGATGAATCATTGTGTTCATCTGAAGGTAACATGCAGAGCAGAGGCAACAGAGGTCTTAGAACTGTCATAATGTCCCAAATGGACAACATGACAAAGGTAGATTGCCATAAGGTGTGCGTTATTAACTTATATTTACTCACCTGCTTTGTCTAAATTTCATGTTAGAAATACAATTCAAAAGATTAGACAGTTCAGGATATACAAATCTAGAAAATAGTCATGTGACCTGAACCCAACAAGAAATGAATTGTGAATTTAGTGGTAATTATTGAATTTACTTATGTAAAACATCAGTAAACATCAACAGATCAGCTTGTTCAGGCTGTTGATTTTGGCTTTTCAGTACAACATCCTCAACATGTTGAGGATGAAAATGTATCAAGGTTAGGCCATGGCTGCAACGGGGACGTGAACTATTCTGCAGCTAAACTGGAGGTTGCCCACCTTTGATACTTTAATAGACAAAAGCATTGATTCACGGATTTATCATGATCAGTAGATTAAGGAGTAAAAGTAGATGAAAATGTAGAAACATGAATAAATCAAACCTGGAATTAAACACTTCAAGCACACTGAAAACTAATGGATTGACAGGAACCAGTGCCAGGTTTAAAGTTGGTAACTTTGAGAGGGGAGAGCTGTCGGCTCCACTGACATCTTTTGTGGGAAACAGTTTCCCACATCCAGCGGGGGACCTCAGGCATGGCCTGAAGACATGTGTACGTCTGCGTATCCAGATTCTCACCCTCCTAAATAAATACCAGGGTGTTCTGAGTGTACATAGTGATCATGTAAAAAGATGTTCTCTGTTTGTCCTTCAAATGTTGACTTGAGTTTTGTCTTCATAGGTTCACTTTTTTAACAGCTTCTTTTACGATAAGCTAAGGACAAAAGGCTATGAAGGAGTCAAACGGTGGACCAAAAATGTAAGTAGATGTGGGGGGGGGGGGTCTGGATCTGGTCTGCTTCTGAACAGAACCTGTTAAATGTCTACACACATGACCTGATCGCGTCACAAAAGGGCCGTCTCATAAAAGTGTAAAAAAAAAATGTATACAGAATTTTTTTTCTTTCAATGCATCAGATCTTTTCCATTACTTCAGACCTATCCATAGATATAAAGGTAATTCCATTTTTTTATTATATATTTTTATATGGAATTTGCCGTTAGAACCCTGTTTTTCTTCAAATGGGGAAAAAACACAAAATACGGAATATTTCCAAGTTAGTGCACAGTTTAATACTTCTGATGAAGATATTAGAACTATTGGATGAAGGTTTTTGCAGGTGTGTGAACACAGACAGTGGGTCTGTTTCTGGGTCGTGGGGTAATGTGGGGGCAGTGTCTTGCTGCAGACAACGAAGATCATGTTTCATTGTAACATGTCATAATTATTGTATATAGTAATATACTGTATATCATACATATATAAATATATAACATATATATATGCTTATAGTACACTAAAAATATGTAGTTATAATGGGAGTCAATTGGACTATTTTTGACCTTATCAGGTGCTGTGTGTACGCAGTGAAAATCTGCTGTTAAATACACTAACAGTGACAGGCATTAAGGAATTTAGAAAAAAAAGATGAAAGAAAATTACTGGGAAAATTTCATGTATTTAGCCTTTTAACAAACCCTCTACTGTTGTGATACAGAGGTGGGGCTCTACTCAACACACACTGTCGCTTCTTGAATGGTTTCCTTTCTTTGCATCCCTTTTTCTGTGAAAACAGGAAACGTGGAGTGAGTGAATGCCTCACAATAAATTGGATTTAATCTGGTATGTGAGTGTTCAGACTACAAAAGAGACATCCGGTTATTATTTACGACATCAAGGCTCTCGACACTTAAACCATTTTACAGTTTTAAGCCCTGCTAGGTAGAAAAGCATCGCTTCATCTCCTGGTGAACTTTTATCTGCTTGAAATGATTCCCTTCACCTGAAGCAGCAGAACCAGAAACGAGAACAGAACTATAGAATCTGGATCTGTGAAGGTTTTTGTGATCTGACCTTAGTGTTTTTCCCTATCTGCCTTGCTGACGGTGTGTTCCTTCTGCGTCAGGTGGATATCTTTCAGAAGGACCTGTTGTTGATACCCATCCACCTGGAGGTCCACTGGTCGCTGGTTAGTGTTGACATCCCTCGTCGAGCCATCACTTACTTTGACTCCCAGCGGACGCTCAACAGACGCTGCCCAAAGGTAGAGTCCACAGCCCCCCCCCGGCCACAGAATCTAGCTTATTCTAGATACGAGACTAACAGGAAGCAGCCTCCACAATGCCAGAAAAAAATTGCAAAGCCGTCCCTCAGACATAGCAGGTGTCTCAAACCAAATGAAACGTCTTCCAAAACCCTGTTGGCTTCATTCAACACAGATCTGATGACTGGGTTCAGTGATCAGCGTCCATCCGTCACACAATAATCAATGTTAATAATCAGTTGTTTATCAAGGACAGTCAGGCTTTAGGTTGATATTTTTTCTCTCTTGATAGAAAAAAAAGAAAATCACTTTACTGGGAGGTGAAAGTCAACTTGTGTTGACTTTCACCTCCCACCTCCCTTTTACTGATTTGCTCCACCTTTTTATTGTTGAGGTTTAGACACGTTACAAGTATTTTTACATATTTGATATTTTATGTGGTTCTAATATTTTTATTTCTTGAGTCTATAAAGAACGATTCAGCTTTGTTTCTTGGATTAATTTGATTTCATCTTCTGTTTCTTCTTTCCAGCACATCTTTAAGTATCTGCAAGCAGAGGCCATCAAAAAAGACCAGCAGCCCTTTCTGACTGGATGGAAAGGCTTTTTCAAAATGGTCAGAGGCTGTTTGTGGTTTTCTAGTTTGGCACAGAGCCTCAGAAAACAATCACATAGTCGATCCTGTGTTCTCCTGAGGCGGCAGCAGCTCGTGTCCCACGTAGACGGGAGTGTTTAAAAAAGAATATTTCCTCACCCCGATTAGAAAACAAAGTTGCCCCAACGCCATCTATGATGAGGAACGCTAATGAAACGTTCAGAGATATATACACTAAGTAAACTCTATAACTCCGATAGTCGCCGTGTGCCTTTGAATTGATCATGTATTGATTGTGTGTTGCAGAATGTGGGACGTCAGAACAACGACAGTGATTGCGGTGCGTTTGTGCTACAGGTGAGTTTCTCACATCCATATAAAACCTGAGGGATTTATAATCACAATTTAGTCTTTCTGATGTTTCATTCCATGTTAAAACTTGGATCTTATGGATGCCGAGTGGGGGTGGGTGGGGGGTGAGAATCTGTTGGCTCTACAGACAGTAACTTCCTGTCCTTGTCTACCCTGCAGTACTGCAAGTGTCTGGCATTAGGACAACCATTCAGCTTCGGCCAGCAGGACATGCCGCGACTGAGGAGACAAATGTACAAAGAACTGTGTCACTGCAAGCTCATCCTGTGACCCCCCCCACCCCAACCCACCATGTCTGACTGCCCCCACCCGTGACAAGAAGGAGAGACTAAGATATGACAAGACGATCAGGGGAGCAGAAAGATTCTGGAGACTTGTCCTCCACCAACATCGAGTCGTCTTCTGTTCCTGGGGACTTCCTTCATGCTTCATGCTTCTCTTTTCCACTCTGAAACCGGATGTTAGAATGTATTAATATTCCGTCCTCCTGGAAGAACATCTTAACGATCCCATTGAAATAACAAGCAATCCAGTGGAGACGGAAGGTTTGGACCACAGCTCGTCAGATCTGATGTTTCCTGTTGGATGTCTGAACACTGTGTGCAGATGTAGAGGGGGGGTGAATGCCAAAAAGATTGATTCATTCTGATTGGACCGGTAGATTTTTACGCTTTCTATCCATCCACTCCAAGCTGTATATTGTGTCCCATTACAAATGTGAGAAGTGTGAAGCGCTGAAGTCAATATCTTTGAAAAACAAAGACAGAAACAAGCAGAGGATTCGGTTCTCCGTGCAGTCATCAGTTTGTCTCTGCAAAGCTACGGACATTTCCTCTGGATATTTGTTTAAATCTTGGTAAATGATGCTGTGTTTTCTGGAACTGTTTTTTTTTTTCTTCTTGTTTACGTCAGAAAGAGTTCCAGCATGTGAAACCCCGCTCTAGTATACTTCAGAACCTCCACGTAATCAGGGACCAGCACACGTTGTGACTGGAGTTCCCACTGGCCAATCTGTCTTCCCATTCAACAAGTTGAACAAACAAACCAGAAGCTCAAATTGTCACGGCTGAGGCACGTCCATTCATTTTTCAATCTTTTACGTGTCAGTAAAGGTGTTGGTATGCTTATTGCTTTAAACAAATTGTGTGAAATGGAGTTCCATCGATTTGTGTTATTTTCAGACTAAAGTACAAAAGAGATCCAGTGGTTAGTATTTCATTCAGTTGTTCTGGTGTGGACCACCACTGCTACACAACAGATCCAGTCAATCATCTATGGAGTTAAAGTGTCCTATTCTTTTTCCCCTTTTTTATTTTGAAACGAGTTGGATCTAGAGTTGACTGTTTTATATATCTTCTACAATGCATTATGATAAAAATAAAAGTACACAGAACGTGTGTGTGTGTGTGTGTGTGTGCTTTTTATCAGTACTCCAACCTTATGAATGAACCTTGTAAATGTGTGCTCAGTGAAAGGCGTGGCGCTACAGAGTTGTTCGAAGATAAATTTTGTTTGTTTTTTCTTATTTACAGTATTTTCCGTGCCATAAGGCGCACCTTCAATGAATGGCTGATATATATTTTTTAAAATTTCATACATAGACCACACCAGATTATGAAACGCATCTTCAATGAATGGTCTATTGCAAAGCTTTTTTTCATATATAAGGCACGTTGGATGATAGGAAATGGAGGAAACCAAAGGCTTTTAGCTGCGCCTTATTGTGTGGATCATACTGTAATGTGATGTCATAAAGCTGTCCTAAGCTCCAGGCAATCCTTTGAGGTCTATGCAAAAACTTAGTTTCTTTATTGTAGAAAAAAAGTACAATTCTGTCCCTCAGACAATTTTGTTCTACTCAAATGTGAGATCAACTCTTCTGTGGTGTGGCAGTTCTGTGGCGTCAGTATGGCAGCACAGATACTACAAGTCTGAGTAGTTATTTGGCTTTTCTACCTCTAAAACCCAGAGACGGTCTGGAAGACTTCCAGCTGACAACCTGAATCCGCTGTGAACACACACTTCTGTGTGTGAACAAGAACATTAAGTTTATTTGTAAAGCAAGAGCACAAATAGTACACAATTTAGAAAAAACGCATTTGCGCATATTTACAATAAAAAAAAACTGCATTATCAAGATACTGTGTGTGTGTGTGTGTGTGTGTGTGTGTGTGTGTGTGTGTGTGTGTGTGTGTGTGTGTGTGTGTGTGTGTGTGTGGTGACTCAGTGTCAGTACATTTCAGCGGTCAAATATCACAACTCTGACACACCCATTGTGTCTCCTTCCTGCATCTCTCACACGTGTGTCTGTGGCGGTGAACACACGGTCCCGTGTCCGTGTTGTTCTCACATGTTGACCTGACACCTGGTTGTCCTCCCAGAGACGGGCTTCAGAGGGTTCCTGGAGCAACTGTTGCCTTCTTCCAGTATTGATAGCCTCATGAGAGGGAGCCAACTCTTTGGCAAGCGCCAACAGGAAGTATCTCCTTCCTGCCGGTGCACGATTCATACAGCACCAATGCATTCAGCGCCGCCATATCGGCCATGTTATAGAACACGGCTACTGGCCAGCGGCGTGTTGCTGCGCGGACAGAGAACTTCCTCACCATGTGGTCCATTAGATCCACGCCGCGCTTTGTGTTGTCATAAAGAGTGACGGTGTTTGGCTTCCTCTTGGTGGTGTTCTCCGTCTGAATCACGCTGTGGATGCTGCTGAGGACATCAGTAGATACACAAACATAGAACCACATAACAACACACCCGAGTGGTGAATTTATCTGCTCCGTCTGACTTGCTGATTGAGGAACTTCCTGGCCAATCTTGCTGACTGTACTGAGGATGGTGGTTTTCCGGCTCTGGAGTCGTTGGGCGAGTGGCAGCGAGGTGAAGAAACTGTCCTAGTCACATTTCTGCCCTTGTCCAGGTAGGGTTCCATTAGCGTCATCACTACGTCCTCAGAAAGCTTCTCCCCACTGGGAGGACGGTGGTCCTCGCCCAGACACGGGAGGACATTGCAGATGTACTTGGTTTTCAAGTCACAAGCCACCCAAAACTTGATCCCAAACCTGTCGGGTTTGGTCTTGTTGTACTGCAGGAAGCAGCAGCGAGTCCTTGAAGGGAACAGCTGTTCGTCCGTCGTGATGTGTTGACCAGGGTTGTAGGAAGCGATGCAGTTGCTGGCGAACAATCCCCACACATCAGAAATTGGAGCAAACTTATCCGTCATTGCTCGTTCAACCACGAGTACTGCAGGATGTCTTAAAAGCGGATGTGGGACATAGCTCCAACCATCTGCCGGTATCCCAGGTCTTCTGACCAGTAATCAGCCAGAGGTGGAAGCCGTATCCTCCCCCGATAGATGACCCAAATAATATTCACAGAGTGACATGAGCACAAACGAGAAGGTGGGGAATGGAGGAAAGGCAGAGCGGATGTTTCGGTCACTCCACTCTGCCTCTCTTGTATTTTCCACTGTCTGGTTTGAAACGAAATCTCAAACATTACAAAATGAAATCTAACCTGAAGACAACTCAAAGTCTGAACCTGGATAAAGGTCCATGTCTTCTCCATCCGAGTCACAGGGGCTGACGCCCCTCAGGATCATGTCCTTCGCCTGTTGAGTGTTGGAGCTTCTCTGCATCTTCGTTCCTTGGAGAGGAGGTTTGCACACCACGGAGTTCTTGAGGGGACTGTGGTGAAAAGCTGGTGTGAAGTGAAGCATCTATTCACCTCAGGACGAAAGGAATTCCCTGTCATCTGAGAGCTATATGTCACTTCTACCGACGTGCAAATTTGCAGCCGTTTACACCTGGGGGGTGAGTTGAAGAAGACATCGATGTAAAATGAGAACGAGTGTCTCTGAACAGAGGCAAGGCCTTTGTCACCAGCTGTCCTCAACATACAAACACTTTTGGGTTCCCTCCCCATGAAGCTTGAAGCTCGTTTGCATGACTGTGAGTTGTGGACGATCCAGACACCCCCTAAAGACTTTCAGGTGACTCCAGCATCCCCAGGGCGGGGCCACAGAGCCCATAGGTGACGCTTGGATGGCTTTCAGTGATCGTTTTTAGATTGTGACCTCACCAGACGAAATGTCTGGAACTCCCCACCAGCAGTTAAGAACTGAAGCAGCCTGTTGTTTTTCAAAGTCAGTGTTGTGTGAATATCAGATATGATCACAAAAGGACACTTAAGGGCCTGGAAGAGAAACATTAGCATTCATGAGAACCGACTGAAGAAGGACAGGATGAAGCAAATAGTGATGGGACAAAACAACAGGGGGGTAGAAGCTCCCAGACATCTGATTATCATGTCTGTGGGACTAACACTGAAGTCAGTACCACCTCAACATGTGTCTTTTCTTAGTCAATGGTCGTTGTTGAATGTTGAAAAAGTTCAGGGTTTAGATTGTTCTACTGGTTCTAAGCATGTAATGAGATTAATTAGTGGACACTAAAACGCTTAAATTCCAAATGTGAAATTTATGTCCGGTCATTGCTGATTAAACAACACAATCTAGAAGGAGAAAAGGACTCTGGACATTCAGACAAATGGTTGATGAAACTTAACCCAGACATATTTAGAGAAAAATTAAAGTTTAATTACACGACAAACGAGTGCATTCTATCAAAATATATACAGGTCATCTTTTACTGTAAATGACTATTTCTTGGAATGACGGTATAGAATTTCCTGCACATATTGAATGTATTCCACCTATTGACGGTGACTGAAAGAGGAAAGTTATTAAATGTATAGAATTTCCTTCTGAACCGAGTCATAGCTAGTTATTCTGGACTATTTGAGCTATTGAAAACATTCATTAGCTCAACTATTCTCAGTCAGATGGCAGAAGGGCAAAAAAATTACCCTGCAACCCCAAATGTTTGGTTTTATTTATTCATTCTTTTTTTTTTTTTAATTTAATTTGAACATATTATTTACTGCTGTACTTAACCGTACCTTTACTGATAAAGGGGGTCTGACTGTTTAATGGTGAGTCTCCTTATTTGTCATTAAGGATACTGAAATAAAGGACTTGACCAGATACAAACCCACACCTACACACACCTTCCTAAGCACACGACAGAGTATCATCAACATCGGCAGGTGGGGGAGGGTTCATGTTTGGCTCCTCTACTCTTCTTGGTTGGGGTGGGGGTCTGTGGCCTGAGGGAAGAGGTTGTTGATTGACCCTGGGGTGTGTTGAAGTGGTGGCCATTGCCTAATGCACCAATCAGCAACGTTGGTGTCATGGTGTGTATGTACCTGATGAATGTAGCTCTTGTGTTTCTGTCTCTCCAACCACTTTCATTTTTCTCCTTACTATTTTACTGCCCCCCCCCACACACACACACACACCCAAATACTTGTTTTGTTTGGCCTTTCTGTAGGATAGTACTTTCAGTATTTTATGGGGCGGCAGTAGCTCAGACCCGTAGGTGTTGGGATGGGAACCGGAGGGTGGCCGGGTCAAGACCCATGTGGACCAAAATGTTTGGAGTGTGAACTGACAGTGGAGAGGTGCCGGTCCCCCCCTGAGCACTGCCGAGGCTCCCTTGAGCCTTACAAGTTGTGCATTGGGACGCACCAGGACAGAGCTGCATGCTCACAGGCTCCTTGTGTGTGTGTGTGTGTGTGTGTGTGTGTGCTTGTGTGTGTGTGTGTGTGTGTGTGTGTGTGTGTTTGTGTGTGTGTGTGCGTGTGTGTGTGTTTCAAGGCCTGTATACACACATATGTGTATACATATATTACTGTTATGGTGTATTTGCAAAACATTAAGTGTTGGTGACATGCAGTGAGTTTGTCAAACACGTTTCACACCGTTAAACACTTTGTTAGTTGGTTACGTTTTAGCACAAATTTTACTCTGTACTTCTGGGAAAAAAAATTCCTGATTTCTTCTTCAGCAGAATAGTGGCGGTCCCAGCTCAGTGCAAATCTACAAACCGGTTCTTCATGTTGCCACAGCTGAAGAACCAGCTCTTGACCCTGAAACCTGGCCAGAGTACAACCAAAACACGGCTGGGCAAGAAATAAGAACCGGTTACGTCAGGCTTGGAACTCACAAGGGCATGACTGTTGTATCATCCGGGAAACAATGTCGCAGTAGCACCATTAGAATAATATGATCAACAGGTACATTCATTTATTTTCTGTTACCACTTCCCCTGTGTAGGGCTGTCTGAGTGTCCTGGTCAACTTTGAAAGGCATGGGGTCCATCCTGAACTTTGGAAGTTGAACAAGACCAATGTTTTACAATGATTTTGGCCCACGATATGTTGGATGGCACACACCAGAAAAGTCCTAGATTCTCAAGGGGGTTTGAATCCAGGACCTACTTGCTCTGGGCTACAGTGCTAACTGCTACACCATTGCTGTCCAAAAGCTGTTTAAGTCAATCCACTGGACGTTTAAGAAAGTTCTTGAAGACGTTTCGTCTCTCATCCAAGAGACTTCTTCAGTTCACTGAAGATTGATTTAAACAGCTTTTGGATAACCACGACCTGGATGCCTGAGAACCTACACATACACCATTGCTGCTACCATCCCAACTTCATCATTGTAGCCCAGATAAAGACACTAGAATTGCTTTTAACATTTATGTTCTGGCATGAGTCAATTTAATTTAAATTGTGTTTCTTAGAGAGGAGGCTACAAAACAGTGTGTATACTGCTTTATAGCCTACAAATTCAGTCATTAGAATATGTCTGCTATTATATCATGAACATCTACTACTACTAAAAACAAAGGCCTTCTTTTGCTATTCTTATGATGATATTTAAAAATATCTTTAGACCCCGTACTTCGTGGAGAACTATTGCGTTGCAAGCAGTTAAAGATTAGGTTTCATTATGATTGTAGTGGTTTAGATAGATAGATAGATAGATAGATAGATAGATAGATAGATAGATAGATAGATAGATAGATAGATAGATAGATAGATAGATAGATAGATAGATAGATAGATAGATAGATAGATAGATAGATAGATAGATAGATAGATAGATAGATAGATAGATAGATAGATAGATAGATAGATAGACACTTTATTAATCCCGGAGGAAATTCCCTTTGTCGTTTTAAAAACTAAAGAACACTCATGTACTCATCATATATACTCATTATATATAGTAAATACATTATACTTCAACAAACGAAAATAAAATAAAAGTAAAAAAACAAAATATACATTTACAACAGCAAGATATAAACTGTTGTTCCTGTATGCAGTAAACTCAACTGAAGATTTATTTCTTATGTAACTACCAGGATCCGCCCACTTGTTTCTGATTGGTCAATCGTAATGTGGTGGGCGGGATCACGAGTACATGACGGCGATGTGTTGCAATAAGGAAGCCTCTTTGTATCCGGTGAACGTATAAAATACTATCCGCCGCGGCTCCGCTCGATAAAAAGATGTCAACGAAGTACGATAATAGGTAAGGAAGTCGTGTTTCGTCATTCTAGGATGTCTGGAGAAACTAAGTGATAGTTTTTGGGGGTTTTTATTATATTTTTTATGAATGGATAACTTAGTAAGGAACACATTGGACCGACAGCCGAGCGAACACGGAGGCCCGCTTCCCCTAACCGGGGACCATCCTACCGGGGACCATCCTACCGGGTCTAAAGTTTTTACTAGGCAGTATTTATTCTCCTCATCATGTTGAAGTTATTATTAAAGCTCATATTTTTAGGATTTCGCGTTTGTGCCATCGGTGTAGGTCGATGCTAAACCTGGATGAAGCTGAAGTCAATGCAATGCTAACCGCTAGCCGGCTAGCACGTTAGCACCGGTGGGCTCTTGGTGTCCTCAGCCGGAATGAGTCTCTAATTACTGTTAACTTTACTCTCCTGGTGGTCTTGTTTGTTATTTGTAACGGGACATCCATGGTTGTGGGTATTGAGATGGAACGATGCCGGAATGTTGGCTTCTTTTCTCCGACGGGCGCACATGGTCCTGGTAGTCCGGCCCAACCCGGTAGTGTAGGCCTCAGCGCGGGGGAGCCGCCGGCTCCTGCCCGCGTTTAGGGAATTAATGTAATTCTGAATTTAAATCTTCAAACCAATCCATTTGATGGTTCTATAACGTTTGACCATCGGTGTGTCCTGGTGGCGTCATGGTCGGGTTTTTTGAGTCGTTCTCCAGTCGGAGCTCTTTCCGGTGAAAAACTATCAACGTGTTGTAAAAATGGCGGCTGTGACCAGAAGGGGCCGCTGGCCGGTGTGAGGGGAGACCTGTCCGGTGGTCCTCCGGTAGGGGGTTAGCACCACAGTGAGGGTCTGAAGCGAGAATAATTCACCCCCATTTGTGGAGGGAACGTAACCGTGTTCGTTGTGTGCCCATCCAGAGACCCCGTCCCTGAGGGCGATGACACAGACCTGCACATCGAGGTGAGTCGTCCTGTTTCTGCTGGAGGAAACGTCTTCCTCTTCTGCTGCTGTCTGTTTCTCATGGAATCTCTTCATTTTTTGTTCCCTCAGAGCAACTGGGATGAGATCGTGGACAGTTTCGACAACATGAACCTGCGTGAGGAACTGCTCAGGGGAATTTACGCGTATGGTTTTGAGAAGCCTTCTGCCATCCAGCAGAGAGCCATTGTCCCGTGCATCAAGGGTGAGCTTCAACATTATATGGACAACATTCCTGTATCTACAAAGCAAAAACTTGAAATTGTAACTTGATGAGGTGGCCATCTTCTCTGTAATGTGTGTGTATATAATATGTCATATATGTTCTGTGTTTTTAGGTTTTGATGTAATTGCTCAGGCCCAGTCTGGCACAGGGAAAACTGCCACCTTTGCCATTTCCATTCTAGAACAGATTGACGTGGACTTGAAAGAAACTCAAGCTCTGGTCCTGGCCCCCACCAGGGAGCTCGCTCAGCAGGTAGGTACTGTTGGGCGTGGTGCGAAGAAGGGTCAGGAGGAGTGGGACGGGGTTATCACCTCCACTCATACTTATTTATTCAGTTCTTTCTTCTGGACATGTTATTACAGCAGACCTCACCTTCACCAGCAACAACAAAGAAAAAAGAGTTGACGTGTAGAAGCCATTTGACTTGTAAAATTCCCATCCCCAGAGTCGATGTCGTCTCATTATGACACGTTCTCATAAGCCCTAACAATCTGAGGTGTTAACCAGCATTTACGTCAACTATAACCTTGCAAAGTCAAGTTTTTAAAAGCTTTTTTAAAGGCAACTCCTGCAGTTCCAAGTGGAAGAAGTGCCAATGTGCTCAGGCTGTTGTAGTAAAACAGAGTACCTGTAGCGTGATGTTGTGATAGCAGTGTGTCAACGGGCCCTTTAAACTTCTTCTCCAGATCCATAAGGTGGTGATCGCCCTGGGCGACTACATGGGATGCACTTGCCATGGCTGCATTGGAGGGACCAGTGTTCGCCTTGAATGTTCAAAGCTGAAAAATCAACCCGCTCATGTTCTGGTGGGAACCCCCGGGCGTGTCTATGACATGATGAATCGTGGAATCATCTGTAAGTAATGCTGGATGGACATGGTTTTCTTCAAATGCGTGTGCAGAAGCATCACACCAGCCTTAGTGTAGGGCGATGGTGAGAGAGGGGGCTGTATAGTGATGAAACCCATGCGTGTCAGCTGACTCTGTAAACTTCTGGTGTGTTGTCACTTAAGTTAGTGTTTTGCTAGCTTGAGTCCAGCGCAGCAGGTGTCCAGAGACATGATCAGAACACATTCTGAATGCAGCACAGGTTGGAGTCTCATTACATGTAGCATGTATGAGAATTGACCTCTCAGGAACTGCACCGCCCTGAAATTTGAGTGTATCTGACATTAAGTGTTCAAAAAAATTTTTATTTTTATTTTCAGGTTCTGGTAGCATCAGGATGTTTGTGCTGGATGAAGCGGATGAAATGCTGAGTCGAGGGTTCAAGGACCAGATCTATGACATATTCAAGAACTTGAAAACCAACACACAGGTATGCGTCAGTTAGCCCACTGCAGTGACTAAAGGTGAAGGATAAAAAATACCTCCTAACTGAACCCGAGCTTCGTTTTCAGGTTGTTCTGCTATCGGCCACCATGCCTCTGGATGTTTTGGAGGTTACAAAGAGATTCATGCGGAATCCAATCCAAATCCTAGTAAAGAAGGAAGAGCTGACCCTTGAGGGAATTCGTCAGTTCTACATCAATGTGGAAAAAGAGGTAAAACATTTTTGAATTCATAGTTAAGTATTTTCCACACAATAAGGCACACCTTAAAGTCTGTTAAACACTGTAAAGAGCACAAATCCACAATATGTGAGCAGCATTCTAGGAGCAAACCTTCAGATGTAACGGCTGTAGCTTCCCCACAGTCCATGTTTGAATCACCCGGTGCCTCTTGTATTTGGGGAACCTTAGGAATGGAAGCTGGAGACACTATGTGACCTGTACGAAACCCTCACAATCACACAAGCCGTCATCTTCATCAACACAAGAAGGAAAGTGGACTGGCTCACTGAGAAGATGGCCGCCAGGGATTTCACCGTGTCTGCTCTGGTAAGAGTTTGGACCCTGATGCCTGATGACTCCATCGATTCGAGCATTCATTTACCTGATGGAGCAGCACAGTTCAAGGTGTTACTAATACTAATCAAACAGCAGGTGAATCAACTCCCTTTTCAATCTTCTCTTAGCATGGCGACATGGACCAGAAAGACAGAGACGTGATCATGAGGGAATTCCGGTCTGGATCTAGTAGAGTTCTCATCACCACTGACTTGCTGGTATGTACTAGAGTTAACTTGGTTCAGATGTACGTTTTCTACCTTGTCCTAAACGCGTTGCCTGACCTTGGCTCTGCGGTTTTGATTTTACTGCCCGAGTTTCCTGAGACCAAGGTTCCCTCTCCACCCATCTACAGTGTTGGGGAAAGGACTGAAAGTTCCTTGGTAGAGAAACTGATCTGCTCTCCACTGTGGCCGGGTCCAAGTCCTGGACTCACAACTTAAAGGCAGATTACAGAAACTGATGGGAGCAGCGTCCTTAAATTTGTTGTTGTACGCAAACTAGTTGTGGTGCACGTCCAAATAGAGAACAATTTGTGCATAATGTTGGTGAATTTCAAGGGGTGATGGTTATAATCGACTATGTGATCTGAGGTCACAGGGTTTGAAAGTTGCTAAAACACCAGATGACCTCCTAAATGTGTGTGTCTGGAAGCCGTGTTGCTAATGCTTAATGTTCCTCCTCAGGCCAGAGGTATTGATGTCCAACAGGTGTCCCTGGTTATAAACTACGACCTGCCAACCAATAGAGAAAACTATATCCACAGGTAAAAAGGACTTCATTCTTGGGAATTTCTATTAAAAATGTAAAAGAATTTTAATGAGTGTTACTGTCTGAAGTAGTTAATCAGACTAGAGACCTGCATTAGTTTGTTTTGTTGCAGTTGTGTTGTAAAAACTAACGGAACTAGACTCGCATGGATGCCTAAAATTGTTTTTTTCTTTCCGTCAGGATTGGTCGAGGTGGCCGATTTGGCAGAAAAGGGGTAGCCATAAACTTGATGACTAGTGAAGACCAGCGAGCTCTGAAGGACATTGAATCGTTCTACAACACCACCGTGGAGGAGATGCCCATGAATGTGGCCGATCTCATCTAGGAGGAGCCGCGTGTCGCCTGTCCATCGCATACCTGATTATTTTAGAAGTCTTACTTTGTTCCATGATCTGAATTCTGAGGACACTGTTTAGTGTCTCTATGACTTTACTTTCATTCCAATGAAAGAGAAAAATTCGTCCAGTATTCCTTTTGAAATTTTTGGGGAAATATTGGAAGGACCATTCACTGATTTGATCTGTAGGCCATTATTGGCACCTAAATTCTTCCTGCAGCTGATCAATCTTGCAAAGTTAAAATTCACTGAGAGTTTTAACAAGTCAGGAGTTGGGCAGTTTCCACAAGTACACGTAACATTACTGCATTTGCATAGCAAAGAGTTTGGACATTGACAAGAGTATTCATTGATGGCTCTTGTTTTTTTCCACAAGGTTCACACTAAGATTGAGGTGTTTGTGCAGCTGCACAGCTTCAGGTGTTTGGGGTATGAGGGTGAGGAGTAGGTACTCAGTTCAGGTTCAATACAAGCAGAATCTCAAAGTGCTGTATTCAACCAGCTCAGTATTCAAACTACTTCCAGTGTACCTCATACAGGCTTAAGCACACACTAAATGTTAAAGACATTTTGGGGTAGAGTGACAGGATATATTCAATAAAAGACCTGTCATGTAAACTCTATCATTAATGAGTTGTTTACCCTTTTGATATTTTTACTGCTTTATTTTATTGGGTTTTGTTTTTTTGCTAATGTACTGTAGTCACGCTTGACTTGAACGGTCATTTGTGCAGTAGCATCCAGTTAACATGACTGGGGGCCACGAGTCTTTAGAAGCAAATAATGTTTATGCTGAGGCTTCGCTTCTCGACACGATTGGTTGACTTCTAGGGAGGCGGTGACAGTGTCTGTCACGAAAGGACCAAACTGGATGATCAGAGAGATTGATCCCTACTCCACATATCTTCCTATATTCTTGATGCTCTCATCGTGCATGTTGTCATGGGATTTGGTTTTGGTTTGTCATGCTATGGGGTGTATAGTCTATTTTTTAAAAATGACTTTAGGATATTGTAAACCTTTTTTTCAAACAGAAACAATGTATCACATTTTCTACATTGCATTCTGTATAGTATTTATTTTATTGGTCTTGAAAAAATAAAGGTTTCTCCTTTGTAACGGCACAGTGAGAGCTCTGTTTGTGAAACCCAATTCTTAAATTCAGAAAAGCTAAAGTCTTGAAGCCCAACTTCTGGTTCAGTCTGATGTCCACGGCTGGTTGGCTTTTCAGCAGTAGTGAAACCTGGCCGACACATTTCCACAACTGTCATGATAGACGGTGGGTGTGGACGGCTAAGTGACGACCACCCACACAAAAAGATCTCAATTCTAGTTACCATGTGTCTGAAGAAGATTTTGGTTCCAAATCATCTGAAGATCCTTTCCTGCTAATGTGCACACATTATAGCAAGACTGTCACTTCTGCCAAACTCAGGAGAACAAGGCAATACTCGGCTCTAAGGTCAACCAGATGCCATCTGATTCCACTGCTGCTCTCTTGTTGACTTTTCTAATCATGTGCTATACCACCAGAATTCAAGTTGTGGGCTTATTTTGTTCCAGATATTCATATTTGTGGTCCATCCAATCATTTTAGCAGTGACTTATTAGTCCTTTTGGACTTGGCCTGAGTCGGACAGGTAACAGCACATCAGCATGAACACGCTTTTGTCCGTGTAATTGGTCATGGGCTCTGGTTCACCCTTAGAGAAACAGCAGTCATGGCATTTCAGATCACTTTAGCTATTTCTGATTTGACTGTCCCCAACCTGCTAGTTGGATTGTGGGGCTGTGACTCCAGCTTGGACTCTATGTCCCCACCTCCTGTCTGGTGGAGAGTTTGCTGTTGCTTTTAGGGACATGGTGTTGTTTCTACCCGTTGTCCAGACGCCATCCTCTGCTCGCCCAATTCATGGACTCTAGTTGCCCCATTTCAGCAGAAACCCAACAATTTTAAAGCAGATCCCTGGTTAAATGACACCACCTATACTCTCAGGAGAACCCACAGACAGAGTAAAGAGTGTTGGACAAAAGTTTACGTCTATCTTAATGTAATCAACTTCATTAATCCCTGTAGGGGGATTATCAGTCCACTCTAGCACACACTGGTAGCTGTCACATGCACACACAAGGGGCCTGTAGGCATCCAAGTGATGGGAGGTAGAGCAGTGGGCGGCTCCTTGCGGTGCACCCCAATGAGCAACTTATAAAGGGATGGTGCCTTGTTCAAGGGTGCCTCAGCAGTGCTGGGGAGGCACCTCCACTACCAGTTCACACTCCGAAATATTTGCCTTAAGCAGGTTTTGAAACGGCAACCCTTTGGTCCCCAACCCAAGACTTAATGGACTGAGCTACTTCTGCCCCTGAAATGGAACTCCAGGAAAAGCACAAAACTGAAAGCAAATTGAACAAGGTACTATTGAATCAGTTGGAGCTTTAATCAGGAAGGGTCGAAATGAAATGAACTATCCAATCCCATCACTTGACTCAACACAGCTGTCGGATTGGCTGCCACTTGTACAGGAGGAAAGTATCTATAGGTCAAGTGTGCCCCCTACAGGCCAGAGCGGGTATATTATTCTGGGGATGCATCAAACACTTGATTCCTCTAGAAGTTCCTGTCATTTCTGGGAGTTGTGTTCTGAAATGCATGTCTCATCGCATCAAACTGAGGAAATAAACATCCAAACAATAACATCAATCTAAGATCAGACCAATCAAATGACAGTTTAGGTCCTCAGAGCCTTCTAGAAGCTACAGTGTGACTGAAGGGCACAAGACACACCAGGACTGAAGTACTTTATTAAACCAAATTAAAACCAGATTACGGTAAATTAGAGAAGTATACTAGATAAGTAAACGACTCATCAGTATTGCAGGAGTTAAAGTGTGTCTGAATGTGTGGAAAGGTTCACAATGAGCCACAAGGCTGAAGCAACCATTTATTTTTTATTCTTATTTATTTTATATACTTGAGGGAAGCAGGAACAGAAGGTTAAACCACAGGTTTACTCAAGTTAACTGAAGAACTGCTGGGCTCTACAGGTACATGATGAAAACCAGACGTTGGTAAGTGTAGCACCCCCTAGAGGACTCCAGGGGCCATAACAGTCCCTCACTCCGATCCTCTGAAGGAGGACTGCATTGATAATTACCTTAGAAGTCATTTCCAGCTCCCATGAACTAATCCCACCTTGAGAAACAATCAATTAATTAATCAATCGATCGATTGATTTGCAAATGATTTCTATTTTTTTTTATTTGTAAAGCGTTTAATCACTTGAAAACAAGTGATCAGAGGTTAGGACCAGTAATGTTTTTTCAGTTAAACATGTCTTGATGACTGCGTGTGTGTGTGTGTGTGTGTGTGTGTGTGTGTGTGTGTGTGTGTGTGTGTGTGTGTGTGTGTGTGTTGTGAGAGAGAGAGAGTTTTTATTTTGCAAAAGACTTGCAAAATCTGCACGCTGATAATAAACCTCAATCAAGAGAATGTGAATAATCTGAATCGATAATAGGTGATGATCAGGAGTCCGCCCGGACGGCTCCTCTCCATCACCGCCATCAACAAGTGTTTGGCCCCGCTGGAGTCCTTTCAGTTGCAAATGCGCTGCGCTCCCATTGGTCCAGAAGGACAAGAGAACGGACAAAGTTTGGGGGTGAGTGTCGGTATAAATTCAGAGTGGGAGTCACAAGTGTGGAAAACACCACCGGGAGAGGAGCGCCAGTCAGTAAAGTAATGAAAGCCCCCATCGGATCTGGAATCTCGGACTAACAGCACTGGTAGAGACCCCCCCGCGCCCTGCTCCACCTCCCGCGTCAGGTAATCACTTAACTCGGATCACCCGGAGCTCATCCCAACGAGTCCACCTGTCCAACATGTACAGCATGATGGATCACGAACTGAAGCCCACCGGCCAGCCCCCGTCGCACCAGACCCCCCAGGGGATGTCACCGGTCATGACCGGGAACTTAGGCAGCAACGGCAACTCTCACCCGGGCTCCAAGACCGCCTGTTCTCCCGGGAGCGACCCCATGGATAAAGTCAAGCGGCCCATGAACGCGTTTATGGTCTGGTCCAGGGGCCAGAGGCGCAAGATGGCCCAGGAGAACCCCAAGATGCACAACTCTGAGATCAGCAAGCGGCTGGGCGCCGAGTGGAAGCTGCTGACGGACGCCGAGAAGCGGCCGTTCATCGACGAGGCCAAGCGGCTCCGGGCGGTCCACATGAAGGAGTACCCGGACTACAAGTACAAGCCGCGCCGCAAGACCAAACCCATGCTGAAGAAGGACCCCCAGGTGGGGAAGTACCCCCTGTCCGCTGGGAACCTGCTGGCGGCGGCAGCGGCTCAGGGCCAGGGCGGCAGTCCGAGGATGGAGAGCTACGGCTGGGGCCCCAGCGGCGCCTACGCCGGCATGCAGGGCGAGGCTCTGGGCTACACGCAGCCGCTGCACCGCTACGACCTGTCCAGCCTCCAGTACCCCCCAGCCATGACGGCGGCCCAGACCTACATGAACGCAGCCAACTCCTACAGGTGAGCCGCGTTCGGTTTTTGAATCATCAATCATTTAGTCCCCAAACAACTGATTTTAAGATTGTAGAGTCCATTTTGATGTTTAAAATCAGTTAGATCAGCTGCAGCAACAGACTTCAGTTAAGTTTTTAGATAAAGGGAACACTTTTCTTGAGTTGAATTGGCAGGGTCTTTTATTTTTTATGCATTTAAGAGCACATGTAGAAAGCAAAAGACAAGTCAGAAGATAAAATGTAATCCTTTGTGCTAAAGAAAGCCTGGTGGTCATTTGTGACTTTGGACTGAAAATCTGCAGATATCAGAAGTTGAGTCCAGAGTTCATGAGTCTTTGTTCCGAAACAAGTTGATCTGAATCAGCAGGGTACAGAACTGGACGAGCTGGTTCTGGTCCCACCAGTGGCTGCAGTCACCCTGGTGATCCATCTTTTACCCTCTACAAGCAGAAAATGGGTAACTTCTTGGAAAATGTTAATCAGTCACATTTCTGGCAGCCAGTTATCTTTCATATTGTTGATGAGTGTGTTGAGGACAGCAGTGAACTGTCTGCCATTGGCTGCAGGCCGCTGGAGCAGAAGACCGAACGTTGTGCCTCTAAATTAAAATACTTAGAACAGTGTCCGAGTGAGTAAGGAGATGAGGATATCAATCAACTTTTATTTGTAAAGCCCTTAATCACACCATAAGACATTTCAAAGTACTTTAACAGACAGAGAAACCCAACCGAACCCTCCAGAGTGAGCATAAGAGACGGTGGCAGGGAAAAACTCCCTCATTGAGGAGGAAACTCCGGGTAGGATCCAGACTCTGGAGGTCGGTCATCCTGGACCTGGTGTGGAAGTGATTTGAGAAGGTCTAGGTGCATTAAGGGGGCTCTAATGATGCCTGTCTCCTGGTGAACGGCTCCCATCTAAAAGATCTCTATCTGCTGCTGCTGCTGGCTCTGGGCAGAACATCAACGTCTTACCTTTAGTGTCCAACTGAACTGATTTCAACAATCCACAATCCAGTTATTTAAGTCTACTTCAACTACTGCACGGCTTATTGCGTTCACTTTAATCCAAGCTCGTGCATCCAAAACAAACTACTGAAAATGTATTTGGGAGAGTGTCCGGTGTCAAACTGGATTGTTGGCGTCCTGTTGGGTCACGGAGGATCTCTGCGTACGATGGAACACAAGCTTCCTTCTGTTGTCTACTTTGTATGCGTGTGACACTCTGCTCTGGGCGGCGGCCTGCCTGGAATGTTGATCATTATGACTTGATGGCAGGCAGGACTGCTCCGTGTGTGGTCCCCTCCCCTCGCGCCCCCCGCGCCCCTGCTCAGCCATTGTCCCATCTATGCTATAGGGGTTTTTGCCTCCTGCCCCAAACCGCAAAGATTGAAAACTTTTCATGCTTCTGGTGGATGAATGATGGAGAAATGTTCTCAGGTATTTGTCCATCAGGTATTTTGACGTGTTGTTTTACAGTTCTGTGTTCCTGTTTTTTATTCAGAATGCAATCATTTTGAGTCTATTTGGAAGGTGCGCAATGGATTTTTTTATTTTTTTTGCATATCTGTATATCACCACGCTGGAAAACAATTTGTAGACCACCCCCCCACCACCCCCTTCCTACTGAATCACATTGAGTGGGGTCTAAATCTATTTTTAAGATGGGAACACGACTGTATCCACAATATTAAGGGCTCTAATGGAGCAAAGTTCTGATGAGGAGACACACAGAACACAGCTGTTGGAGGCCTGATCAATATCAACGGGATGGAAATCAAGTTTTCAATAAAATTAGGTGTTTGTAGAAGGTAGTCTGATGTAACATTAAAACACTGAAGAATGAGTTGGTTCTACTCAACAATTTTGCCAATTTTGTATTTGATACAAAAAGTTTGAACAAAAAGTTGGACAATGGCAACAAAGGATTGGAAAAGTTGTAGCTTTTCACACAAAAAAACCAAGTGGAACATCTCAACATTTAATGACGCTACCTGGCAACAGGTTAGTGAAAATATTCTGTACTGACATCACTGCTTTAAAAACTAACAGCATTCTGAAAACAGTTGTTATGGGGGGTTTGGGGGGGGTGTTAGAATAGGAGGCGAACATGGCCTCGTTCCAACTTCATGAAATGCGTTGCTGGCCTCAATTTTTAAATAATGCTTTATCTTTCAGCATTTAAACATTTGTCTGTGCTGCTTTCAAATACATTTGGAGTTTACTGTTTTTGCTTCCACTTTGGCTGCGTCCCAGATATTTTTGATCACTGTAGGTTCATTAAATGTGTTTGCATGTGTGGGGCACCTTCCGTTACCCACTCACTGGTTATAATGAGCTCCTCCTGTCTGGTTCTACACTTGGGGATCTGGATGTTCGTACCTTCAGAACTTCCTCGTTGGTGACCACAGGCTTTCCTGTCAGGTTGTGTGTTATGTATTCGCTGATGATCGTACGTTTCTGTTCTGGGGCAGCGAATCCCTTTGCCAGAGTGAGGCGTTAATCTCGCAGTTTTCCTCGGTGGGGATTGGCCATGACTTCTCACCACCTTCTTATCTTCATACAGTTAGGTTGGTTAGTTGGATTTGACTGAATCTTAAATTTTCTAAACTTTTTAATAAATGTCAGTTTCAGAAGAAGAGGGGACCAAGTTCCACCTGATGGTGGCTGGTCTCCAGGTAAGGAAGGTTTTGGTTGCAGTTGCAATTTTCCACATTGACAGCTGATTTAATATTAGATAACCTTCTTACCATCCTAAATTGTTATTATTTGAAACTTTTATTTTGTGTGTTTTAAGACTTGTGGTGAAGTTGGCAACACCAATAACACATTTCGCTCCCAGATAAACATCTACAAGCTCATTACACTTACCAACAATAATGAAGCCCGGTCATGACAGTCAGTAGTAACCAAACTTCATTTTTACTCATTTGAGTACATTTGCATAGAGTTTAAGATCCTAGTTTTCTCTGTCCTGTCAAGTTTTACCAAGAACACGTTGAACTACATTATAGACTTCCAGGTGATGTCCAGTCAGTGGCGGGGGCTTTGTCAGTCATTGGTTAAATTGGGGGAAGATGTGCTCGGGTTAGGAAAGGATGCTTCCACTTTTCTAGCAGCTGTCATCTGGAAATGAAACCAGGTTTTGGTCCGTCACAAACACGGGTTAGAAGAAGCTGCGACGCTGGAGCAGTACTGATAGAGGATCATTAGAAAATAAGAACGTCTCATCCTGCAGACAAGCCGTCACTGTGCTTGTGTTTCTATAACTCCAGTTGCAACTGCTTTATGAGCATCTTTAGTGATAGTTTTACTCATTAAGAAAATTCTCACAACATTCATTACATTCTGCTTGGCTACATTGATTCTTCAAGGATTGTTGGTTACTAAGAATCCTTATAAGTTCTTTTAAATCCAGACAAGTATATACAGCATGCTGCGTTCAGTTGTGTCCGTTGAACAAAGCTCCGGTTCTTTCTGCTGTAACGTGGTCAATGTGAGGCTCTGACTGCAAAGTAGGTCATGGAGGAGGGAGGAAAAAATGTCAAGGTGCACAAAGAAGAGACACGACAGATTTAAAAGACAAAGATTTGGAGCGCTGCAAAGTAAAAAGTGGAAACGGTGTGAGTTTGTGTGTTATCAAATACGATTGGTGCAGCATAACCTCATCTCTGCAGCAGCACCTGAACCCAAAGCATCCAGTAGTATCCACATCCAGTCCATGTGTTAAGACTAGGATGCAAGTCCCCCAACCCCCAATCCATACTCAAGCCGTTGGAGCCTAAATTGTACTTATTTAATACTATATTTGAATTTGCAGGGTTATTGCATTTGAGAAACTGAGTGTTTTCTAAAAAATGGTGCAATAAAACACTTAAATGCACCAAATATATTCTTTTTAAAAGTAAGCTTTTAAATAAAGCAAATGTTTTTCAAATTGGGAAACAATTTTTTTGGGGGGTAAATTTCAGACCCTTGGCCTTTTCTTATGTAAATTTCTATTGAATTGTGGGCAGTGGTTCTTGTTCAATAAGTCAACTCCTCATCACAATAATAGAGAATAATTGATTAGTAAAGTAATTGATTTACTGCAGCCCTTCCTCATGCCTTCAACTGGTACCAAATCTTCTTAAAAAGCCTCGTGATCCAGAGGTCCTTCTTATTGACCAACACCGAAGTTTTCCTTCCTCTCAAAATTCTAAACATGTTTCTTTCTTCATAACAATAGTTTGCTTGAGTATTTCCACTCAGATTGTAGACGTCTGAAACACTTTGTGCAGTAAACGAGTAGAACGACGCAGACGCTGTTATTGTTGCTTTTGGACTTGTAGACTGCAGGACCACCTATTGAACCACGGATCTTTTTACAAGTGACTGATCCACGGCCCCCCCAGGTGTCCTTCCACACCTATAACACTACTTCTACTTGTCTGTAAAATAGAATGCAACCAGCTGTCTGGCTCCTGTCCAGCGGCGCCACGCTGCTCCAAAAAAGTTTGGGCTTCTTTCACTTCGGCTAGTTCAGGTGTTAAAGGTAATTCAGGCTCTGTGTGGGCATAGACTTTGTCCTTGTATACATGTTCTGTATGAACAGTTACATATATGTCACTACCATTACAACCTGTTGTCACCCCTGAAGGAGACGGGCAAGTAGTTTTCATACTCTGTATGAGCCCTGTAGAACCATTTATTCAACAGTTTAATGATGAGATCTTTGGAGACATCACTGATAACCTCAACCTCTTCCAACTCAGTGGGTCCAATCCACATTAGATTGAGTGGAACAGATATTTTAGTTGATGGAACGGAGGTTTTAGTTAGTCTGAAGGGTTGATTGAAGTTCAGTCAGTGTGTTTTAGTCTGTTCTTCTGAGATGTGTGTGTTTTGGGTTTTCCTCAACTGCTTCCATATAAAGCATGAGTGGAAATACATGAGATGATGTATTGATGACAAAACATTCAGAATATCTGGTCTTGATGTTTGGATGTAAACGTGGAATGACTTGAGACTTGTTACGTAGCTCTGATGCTGGGTCTTCAGCACCTCTGTTGAACATATTGAGCTGCTGACCGTTCTCACCACGGATCCATGGTGACCGTTCTCACCACGGATCCATGGTGACCGTTCTCACCACGGATCCATGGTGACCGTTCTCACCACGGATCCATGGTGACCGTTCTCACCACGGATCAGAGACCAGTAGAAAAGCAAAAGTGATCAAGTCCATCCAATAAATAAGAACTTTTCTTCAATAATAAAAAATCTTGAATACTACAGATATCCATATGAGTTTTAGAACAACTGCACATTTGGACAGACTTTATAATGGCCATTATGACTTTTTCTTTGCCCTTTTTCTCTGCCCCATGTGACACTGGACAATAATAGAAAGAAGATTAAAATGGGCAAAAGAACAGACATTGGACAGGGGGCAATTGGGAAAAGGTGCTATAGACTGACAAATTGAAGTTTGAGGTGTCTGGATCACACAGAAGAACATTAGTGAGACCCAGAACTGAAAAGATGCTGGAAGAGTGCCTGATGCCATCTGTCCAGCATGGTGGGGGTAACGTGACAGTCTGGGGTTGCTTTGGTGCTGTAAGGCGGGAGATTTGTTCAGGGTCAAAGGGATTTTGAAGAAGGAAGCTATCACTCCATTTTACAACGCCGTGCCACCCCCTGTGGACAGTGTTTGAGTGGAGCCAACAGGACGATGACCCAAAGCACACCTCTGAATGGTACAAGAACTATCTGGAGAAGAAGCAGGCAGCTGAAGTTCTATCAGTAATGGAGTGACTGGATCTAAACCCCATTGAGCTGATGTTTTGACCATATTTTCTATTCATTTTACAACTCATGTTGGGTAAATAAAAGTGTGACTTGTCACAGAAAACACAAAATGGTGTACTATATGAGTTTGGTACTTAAAAACAACATCAAATACTTTGTTAAATTGTGGATTTTGCATGATTCCAGATATTTTCTTCAATTAATTGTTGAAACCCATAAAAATTTGACCTGATTCCAGGATCGGAATAAGTGTCATTATTTTATGTCAGACTGTGGCATGACCCTTGTTCATGATTAAAGGTTATATAAATAAAACTTTAAAAGAAGGACTCAAGTTTGCCATGAAGTGACTTGTTCTGTTTTCTACTGTCAGATGAATCTAACGTGTGTCGACGGTTCTGACCCACAGCCCGTTATCATACAGCAACAGCCCCCAGCAGCCAAGTCCCGTCACCATGCCCATGGTGAAGGCAGAGCCGGTGTCCCACTCCCCTCCGACGGGGACGCCCAGCCACCACCGGGGGCCTCTGCAGGGCGACCTCAGGGATATGATCAGCATGTACATTCCTGGATCAGGAGGCGACGCGGGGGATCCCATGGCGGCGCAGAGAGGCTATACTAGTGTCCAGCAGCACTACCTCACCGGAACGGTCCCACTCACTCACATCTAGAACTGAGGGGGGGGATTTTGGAGTAAAGGTTGATCTGATCACATCTAGTGGGGCAGGGAATGGAGTGGAGGATGGTTGTTCTACCTCTTCAGGGCCACGTCACTTCAGAAGAACGCTACACTACAGCACCACAACACGTACATGTAGACCCCCCCTGCCTGAGACCGGTAGATAAGGATGTGACCATTGGAGCAATGTCTTCCTTCACTGCACATAGTAGGAAAGGCCTTTTTTTTAATACATTTTTTTAGTTTATGCGTAAGTGAAGACTCCTACATCAACCAATAAAAAGAGCCCGTGATAGACTGGACACACCCAGTCAGCACCAGGTGACTGGTTCCCTGGGATTTACAACCACAGCAGAGACAGATTTGAACTGCCTGCTTTCCCGACCCCGGTGTGTCAGCGGGGCTGGAGAACAGTCAGGAAGTACTGTAAATGAAAACGGTTTTTAAAATTAACTCTTTGTGCCTTGGCTTTGTTTTTGTTTTTCTCTTGTTTGTTCTTATATTTGAACTCTTAACTGATGAAACCTGTTGGATGAATGTTGGATGAACATCTGTTGGACAATCAGCGCTACATTCACTGGAAATGAACAGAATCCAGAACACGTCTGATCTTTGGTTGTTTAGAATGTAAAAACCAGTTTTGGTTTTCAAGTCTTCGGTCCCGTTAGACCACCGGAGGTCGGAGTCGAAGAGGTCTGACTAAAGTTTCCCTCGCTACCAGTAGTTCTAGATTTTCAGGTGCGTTCTGCCTTACTTTGTATATTTGTAACTTGGCTCTAGGCTGCTACTGTTTTAGAATTTTTATTGTGTTTAAAAGGAAATGTTACATTTCCATTGTTGTTTTTATCCAAACAGCACATTAAGACTGACTAAAGTCTTCCATCAAGCTGACAAAAAGGTCCTTGAGGCGTGTTTTAGTGACCCCTGTGTTGTGTTTTCACCACCTGTGATAAGGAAAGCTTTCACGCGTCCTGTTTCTGATGATTCTTTCTCTACAATAACTGTTGGACTGTCTGCTCATAATGCTGCTATAGACCTAAAGAGAACTACAAGCTAAATGTGAAAAACATAACTTTGAAGCATTCCATTGCTGAACATGCACTGGAAACAACATTTTTTGGTTTGTCTTTTTAAAAAGGGAGATGTCATGCATAAATGTTTACATCGTCACCCAAATATTGTTAAACTTAACTTTTATACTGACTTTTATCTGTTTTTTTTAGATTGAATTTTGTATGTAAATGTTTCCATGTACTAGAATCACTGTATGTAGCATCCCTGTACATAATGTATAAATGAGTGGGCTCTTATAGTAAGAGTCTGGATTCTCTTTTGATTAAAAAGGCAGAATAAAAAGTGTAATTTTTTCCCCATTTTTGCGACGTTAAATGCTGTCTGTGTGATTGTCATTCAACATAGTTGCATTTGATGGAAGTTGAGTGAACAGCATAATTTCAGAAGTACATAGAGCGCATTAGTAGTTTATAATTCAACATCCAAACACATGTTGTTTGATTTAAAAGTCCCCACTTATGAGTTTGCTGGGTTGTATTTCCAATAAATTGATTGGACGGCCGTAGATTTGATCAAATCATGCTGTGGATTTTTGTTTTCTTAAGTTCAGGAAATCAAGGTTATTTCCCACAATTTAAAAACTTTCCAGCGTACTTTTTATACATTTATTTGAATCTGAAATTAAAAAGCATTTTTTTTGTTGATTACTTTTTTTAAAAGTTGATTTCTGTGTTTGTGGACCAACTGGCCTGATTTAAACTAAGGGGGAGATGTTGGACTCTAAATTGCCCCAGATGGCATTTCCACAAGTGTGTGAGTGGTCCTGTGAACGATGGCCGCTCCTTCTGCGCATGCGCAGGTGGATTCTGTGAAAAGGCGCCTGGAAATAAGATCTCAAGCAAACTGCATTAAAATGTGAAGACACTTGTGGTCAGATTAAAAGTCTCAAAGGTTATTTTTAGATCAAATCTCAGGTGTTTCAGGTGAAACTAAAAGCGGTTGTTTGTCAGCTGGTGCGTCCAACATGACCTCATCCAACCAAACCTGAGCAGCATCAAGGAATCCAACATTTCTTCACCAAATAGCTGGAGCCGTTCAGAAAGAAACTCCGGACAAAAGTGAACATTAGTGAGAAAACGGGGCGTGTTCCCGGGGGGGTGGGGGTTGATGGGTGGGGGTGGGGGCCCAGAATGATTTAAAGCTCGATTATTTGCTTTTTTTCATCGCAACCCTCCTTAAAATTCACTTTCCCCTTTCCCCTCATATTCCCTTTCACTCCCTTCTCACCTCCCCCACGCCCCCCCCCCCAGAGAAAGCGGGTGGATGGACCGTTCGTAATTGGCCGTGTCGGGGGCGCTTTGTCCGGGGCTTTTCAGGCCGCAGGTGCATCTAGTAAAGACGGAATCCGCGCCCCTCCCACGGGCGTCTTTGTCCCCCCCCCACCCCGCATACCCCCCTGCCAGGCATAAAATTAGGGATGCTTTTTAGGGTTCGGTCCTCAGGCTTAACCCTTTCACCGTCCGCCGCCTTTCTCATGGAAATGGGGGGAGACCTCCACCGGCTAATCGGTCACTGAGAGGCGGGGGAGGGGGGCGGATGGGGGGGTAACAGGTGCAGGGGTATCTGGGTTTCACTGGTAGTGGGGCATTTTTTAGTGGATGGAAAGTTTGCTAGAAATATGCAATTGTGACTCATCATCATTTAACTGGAGTTACCCCCCAATGGCTCTCAGCAGGGGGGGGGGGGGGGGGGCAGAAATCTGGGGAGAAGCTCTGGGACTTTCTCAAAATGTGTGATTCTATAAATACTGAAGTTATTTGCCTATATATATATATATACACACACACACACACACACACACACACACACACACACACACACACACACACACACACACATACATCCATGTATGCTTAAATCAAACCAAGAAGGTGGTGTTGGAACAATTCCTTGAACTCTTTCCCTGACAGATTTGGACCTTTCCAGGATCGGCATCAGGATTAGTTGAATATTGATATATTATTGATATAATATTGATCTTCATCAAACGTTTCCCTCTTTGGGGTTCAACGCTGTTTGGCTTCAGGTTGTTTGTGAAGGTGCCACACAAACATTTCTTGCTTTGTAACTGTCAGAAGTTGGTGCGTACATGTGGGTTGTCTCGGCTATTGTCCATGGGTGAGCAGGGATGGGGGGTACGGAGGAGCCATGGGTGGAGAAAAGGGGGTGGACAGAGTGTCAATGGAAGGATTTTCTGCTCCAATGCATCCCATCACTTAGCAACAGGCAGCGAGGCTTCAACAAGAGGTTGCCATGGATGCGTCCAGAGTGAATTAAAAGGCCTGACAAAGAGCTGCGGTCAGCTTGTGTGAGAATGTCGGGCTGAGAATCAGGTGGTGGGTCCCGAAAGAGAGGCTTCTTCTCATGCAGATGGGTTTCACCTTGGTGGGCACACCGTCCAGTCGTAACTGCCACGTCTTTGCAGCTCCTCTTGTATAAACTTTATACATACAGTCAGCTGTGAGCAAAACATCATTCGTTCAATGAACATTCCAACTGGTGAGAGGCCCCCGCTCCAGACCACCCCCACAAACAGTGTGAAGTGGATGCACTTTGTTTCATTTACCTTCTCATTGCAGCCAAACAAAGACAAAAAACACATTATTTTAATACTGTTGAATTATATTTTGCTGCCATTGAGGAGCCACTAAAGAATATAAATAGTGGTTCTTATAAATCTGTCATGAAACATTTAAATGTATGTTTTACTGTGTCATTGTTTGCCTACCCAAACTTACAGGAAGTTGTTTTTAATATTAATCAATATTAATATTATTAACGTGAATGTGTATCAGAGTGGTGTACATATTCCCAGTTATTAACTCATGAGTTAAATCCTGGTCAAAATGCTTTCAGATTATGGGAAATACTCAAAAGTCATGGTAAATACTTCACTTTACACCTCAGGATTTTCTCTGCCAGTCTCTAACATTTTCTAAATTTAAATTTTACCTTCAACTCTGTCACAAAAGAAGTTGGGATGATTAGTAATACGAATATTTTAAAAGCAATGAAAAGACTTTTTTAAAATTAACCCAAAGGTAAATTTTCAAATGGTGGAAATGTGAAATGTATTTATTTTAATTTGTGCAATTTCACTGCGGGATTAATTAACGATCTATTCTGAACTAGATGCCAGCGACCTGTCTCCCAACAGTTGAGAGTGTTTCAACAAAAGAAAAGTTCCAGCGAGGCAGATTCTGTCTGAGTAGAGTTGAGGAAGGAGATTGGATGAGGCCAAACGTCTCCAGGCCTTTCCCACAAGCCCCGTTGACTTTACCCCCCCCCCCCACACACACACACATTTTCAAATCTGTTGACTTTTCAAGGAATCCCTGAACAAATGAAGATGTGTTGGGTAGAGTTTAAAAACATCATTTTGTCTTTAACGTGTCTTTTTAGCCTCACAGTAAATGATGGGATGAGACAAAGCTGACGCCTATAGCGCCATCTAGTGGTCACGCTGGGTGTTGAACGTAAAAACCCTTCTCAAAGTTTTTTGATTCTCTGTTCTGCTCTTTCAATGATTTCATGTTTTTGTCCTGAAACTTTCCACCAAGCAGGAGATGAGCTGCTGGATCATAAATACTTCACACTTTCCTCAGAATATCTTCAGTTTCTTTCCTCTCGCTGCAAATTAAATAAATAAAAAAAACCACACAAAAATAGTTGAACTCTTCTCATCAGTTTACTTCCTGTTCATTCATTCATCATCTGGATTAACACATTTCTAATGAACTAAATTCCAGATAAAGCAGGTGCGAATAAGTTATAGTCTTTGTTTTTATTCGAGTCACACTTTAGAGCTCATCATAGGGGAGATTAGAGCTCAGCGCTGCATTTAACACCGCAGATCACTGGATACTGCTGACAGATATTTAATGGCATTAAATGAGGTGCATTAGACAAGTTTAAACCTTATGCATCAGATTGATCTGTTCGTATAAAATGGATTAATCTGCCATGTACAGCCAAGGTGTTTTTATGAATATTCCATACATTGTTAATGAAATTACAATTTTAAATATAACCAGGAGAAACGATTCAACTCATTAAACTCTCCTCCTCTCTTCTCCTTCAGCGTCTCCATACAGGACAGGAGTCACATGGGGTAGAGTCGAGGTCAAACTGAGTGCTTTAAATTCATGTTTAATTTGGGGAATAAGATCTGCAGAAAGTTACAGAAATCTTTCAGACAAATTGCAAATAGGTGGAATTTTAATGATAGTCAAAAATCAACAGGTAGGTACAAAAAAATAAAATCCCAGGTCCAGACATTCAACACACGGGTCAACTAGACTGTCCACAGACAGGACCACTGGATCAACTGGAATGTCTCAGTGAGTCTCCACCAGACCGAACCCACGCCAGTGGAAATGTTCTTTAGCACGTCGTGTTCACATCCTGAATTTAATGAGAAACTATTCACCCAGAAGATTCAATATCTCACCCATTAATTCTGTGCTTCCATTTGCTTTTGAAACTTGAGTAAGTTAAGATGTGGAAAAGGAAATGTTGTGGTCTATGATGAGTTTGCTCTTTCCTTTGCCTACTGGCTCTTCTTTTTGTTCTTCTTGTGCTTTGGGGAGCTGTTCCAGTAGTAAAGAATCTGCAGAAAGATGATGCCGTTACAGGCAGAGGAGATGACGAAGGTGAGCGCCATCAGCGTGTCTCCAGTTTCCTGTAAGAACACAAAATACAGCACGTCACAAATATACAGTATATATAAAATATATACAAAATATAAAATACAAATAACACGGAACACATTTAAAGACAGAAAACGTTTTTACATCTGATCTGTTTTTCATTCATAAGTAAAATTATTAATAGATAAAAAAATTTATAAAATAAAACATCTTAATGTAAAACACACACACACACACACACACACACCTGAATGGAGGTGAAGATTCGAGCGAGGGACCCAGCAAACAGCAGGAACACGGAGATCGCTGACAGCTGGCCGGTGTGTCCGTTACGGAAGTTGGTGCCTGCTTGATTCAACTGACACACACACACACACACACACACACACACACACACACACACACACACACACACACACACACACACACACACACACACACACACACACACACACGTTCAGCATCTGCAGATGTGAGGGTATCTGTTCTTTATCTCACAGGATGATTTCAACAGATGCAATTTTAGTACATTTGGAGTTATTATTGCTATTGTTTATTTTCATTGGTAAAATATATTCACCAGCACTCTGAAATAAATAAATACAATTGTTCTTGTGTGTGTTCCTTTGTGTGTTTTTTAGTAAGATTGTACACCAACTAATGGATTTGCGTGAATTTTTGATCAACAAGGAACTCATCCTACAGGAAGTTGAGGATCCGTATCTTAAAATGATTCTTTAACATCGTGAGAAGCATGTCAGCTTTCACCCATAGAACCACACACAGAACATTATAACACTTAGGTCTGTATTTCTGTTCTAAGCAAGACAGTAGTTGTATGTCTTGAGTCTATCGGTATTGAAAAAAACACCTGTTAGCATTTAGCTGATATCTGGATAACAGTACAACCATAACGATACGGGGATTCACTCCGGCTGTCGAGGTGATCCCAATCTGAGTTCTTTTCTTTTGTCTGAATCCTCCAGATCTGTAATGCTCTGGGGTTAATGTTGGAGGAGGACAGCTGGTTCCACCAAAGACAACACAAAAATCCAAGCATCAGGTTATTATTGTACATGAAATTTAGATTTGCCTACCCTGCCAATAATGATAGCTGGCATATTGAAGGCCTGCATGGACGTCACCACCGACACGGGAGTGACTGGAGACAGCAGGAGGGCCAGCAGGGCAAAATACACCACCAGGAACACAAAACCTGAGACACAGGAGTCAAATACTGGAGTTGAGAACATCTAGTTCTCTCCACAGCGTGTGTTAAAGCTACAAAACAGTTCATCAGCAAATACCAACTGCATGCACACCCAATAAGTTATCACAACGGATGGAAAATAAGTGTTGCACAGCTTGTAGTGTGGAATGTCCTGCTGGTGCCCCCCTTCAGTGTGACGCCGTCTCACCTCTGGTGGTTCTCCCCCCGTAGTGCTGGATGAGGAAGCCGATAACGACCGTCTGCAGCATGAGGAACAGAGCCTCACCCCAGGAACTGGAGTCACACCAGGAGGATTAAATCATCTCTCCATCAGAACGTGAAACAGAAAGGTGAAGTCATGGTGAACGACTCCAGAGCTGCTTTAACCGAGACCGACCTGAAGGGGAACTGGTTGGCGATGCTGTAAGCCATGGTTCCTGTGATGGCCAGCAGCTCCAGCAGGATCGTCTGGAAGCTCAGCCCCTCAGCGCTCTGAGCTCCAATCAGCTTTAAGATCTGAGGCAGTTTAACTGAGAACAAAGAGCGACACACACAAGTTAATAAGTTAATAAGTTAACAGGAACGTCCACTCTAAACAAAATCCTCTAAAGGTTAGACTCAAAAACAGACGTGTGTTCTTTGGAATATAAGGATCACAAAGTATCTAAGAGTGCAATTTGAAGTTGAAGGTCTGCTTGATACCTGCCTGCCTTGCTCAAAGGCTCAGGCAGTATAGAAGGTGACTAGCACCTCTGGGTCTGCAGGTTAGTAGAATAAAAACTAGACGTTCAAATGAAGACGTTTACCCAGCACTGATCCCAGGATGATCCCGAACCCTAAGGCTTTGTTGATGACGATCTTCAGACACGGGACTGGAGACAAGAGAGAGACACACACACACACACACACACACACACACACACACACACACACACACACACACACACACACACACACACACACACACACACACACACACACACACACACACACACACACACACACACACACACACACACACACACACACACACACACACACACACACACACACACACACACACACACACACACACACACACACACACACACACACACACACACACACACACACACACACACACACACACACACACACACACACACACACACACACACACACACACACACACACACACACACACACACACACACACACACACACACACACACACACACACACACACACACACACACACACACACACACACACACACCATCTATCACGATCATTTAAGTCAGAAAAGACACATGAGCCAATCAGAAAGAGACCCGTGAACCACTGCTGACTGGACACACACGGCTGTGTGTGAAAATGAAAGAAATCAGTGACGATTTATCAGGTTTGTTTTCTGTGATATTTTGGTATATTTAAAAAGACAATCAGCGTCACAATCGAGTAGAACTTTATTTCCGTCAGGGAAATTAAGTAAAAATAATGAAAGTGAAAGTAAATGAAAGTAGAAATAATAAAATAATAAGAGTCATTATAACTATTCCCCAAAATATCCTAGAAAAAATAACCTTAGATAATATACACACTGAATATTATATATACTACATATTTCTATATATAAAGATATTATACCCACTGGATTTTAACCCTAACACGGAAGTACTGTACGTGTACACACACACACACACACACACACACACACACACACACACACACACACACACACACACACACACACACACACACACACACACACACACACACGTTGTCTCTCTTACCGTCCAGGAAGTTGAAATGAAGGAAGAACTCATCGTAACAGGATTCCGGCATGAAGTAGGTGAGCAGGAGCCCCCTGAGCCCCGGCACCAGCGGCCCCTGATCCGCCATAGTGGAGACGAGCGGTGACGCGGGCGGTGAGTGTGTCACACTTAAAGCCGGCCGACTGTTCCGCCCGACAACACAAAGGTTCCGCTGCTTGAAGACGCCGGCATTACACGGTACAAACCGTGGTTTTCGAACGCTTTAGACATCGAACAAATCGGAATTCAACCAAAAAATTCGGAATTTATTTGTTTTAGAAGTCGAACAAAAATTTGGAAGTCGAATGCGAAACAAAGGCAGTAACATCCATCCATCCTCCTCCTCTTCCTCTCCAACGTTCACGTACACCAACTTGTTCCGATACCAGACTTACTCATCCGGGATCTGCGGGGTGAACGATCAGCGGAACGGAGGAACGTCTTCTCTTCTTTATTAAAGCGGAGCTACGCTCACCTGAGCAACGCTCACCTGAACAACGCTCACCTGAACAACGCTCACCTGAACAACGCTCACCTGAACACACAACGGAACACTGACACATTACGCATGTCGCTCTCAACAGAAGAAGAGCATTATATTTACATGGAACCACTTCCGGGGACAACAGGAAGTCCCAAAATAAGAGCGTCACAGGATCAAACTTAGCACAGCTGCTCACCACCACAAAGGTAAAAACTCTCATTTTATTGTTCTTATGCTTTAACTTTAATGTGCTTTTTATTTTAGTTTACTGTAATCAATAATTTTTCACTTAATTGTCGTTCCATTGCCTCTGGTACGAGTTACGGTACCGTAAACTTCTTTCATGTAAAATTGCAAAATATTTGAATGTGATTAAAGTGTTTTTGCAAAAATAAAATAAAAAAATCTCCCGTTTGCTTCTTTTACATTTCTTTGATATGTTTCATTACTATACAATTTGATATATAAATGACATTATGAAACAACATATAGTATGCGGATACAGAGGCAGAAAATGGATGGACATTATGTTGAAAAGAGGTCGTTTTCTAGCGTCTTGAAACGGATTAAGACCATTTACATTATTTGTAAAGGGAAGTGTATTTGGAATGCAAACAAATCGGTCTTCAAACAGCCTTCAGGAACGAGTTGTGGTCGGAAACCGAGGTTTGCCTGTCGGGAGTTTGTCCCACAGTGGGTAAATGTACAACCAATGATAAAAAAGAAAAGAAAAAGATGATTAGCAGAGGATTTTCATGCTCTGAGACTTGTCAACTGGAAGAGAGTGTAGGTGTGTTACTGATTCTACATACCGATATGACACCTTGTTTCTCCAGTAAACCTGTAGGGTGTAATATTCCATTTTAATCCATTTGCAATAGATCAGATATGTTGCTCAACCATGAAAAACCTGACTTTCAACACCTGAATGAACTACTTAAGCAAATAGTTATGTATAGAGTACTGTGTGTTAGTGAGAGTGAAACTACCACAGACAGAAGTATGAAAGGGTATGTTAAAGCCAATGACGTAATAACAGTAGATAACATAAGAAATTTGCCCATTTTTGAAATGTAATCAGACAATAATGTAATGAAACTCCTGAGCTGGTATTGGGACAAGTTTTTATTTATTACTAGCTTGCTGTGGGAAAGCCATGTTGTCATTCAACAGTGTCTTCATCTAGATGGACTGCAAAGATTTTTGAACTCCAGCAGATGCAGCTATTGAACGATACACCAACATACTGTCAACACAAGGGAACGTGCCAAATAACCAATGAGGCGTCACAAATTGACATTAGAGTACAGTCTCCTCACGCAACCACAAAATATAATGTATAGTACTAATATAGTACCAACACTCCAGGTCACATCAAGCATCAGACAAAGTCCAAACTGCTGCCTGATATACAGTATGTGTGAGGAAATGACCAGTAGCACCACGTTTCTGTCCTAATTGTCCAAATATTTTGTAATAGATGTCTGGAGTCCTTCACTCTGTACAACAGCAGGTGGCGCTGTGGGTCACAAAAGCATGAGGAGGTTGAGCCTTAACAGAGAGAAACCACAGCCAGATTTTATCCAATTTATGAAAGTGATGGCCAAGATGGGAACGGTAACAGCAGAGAACAACAGTAACGTTGAAATAAATGTATGAACTCAAAACTATTCTGAGTGAAAATTACAGCACATTTAACACGTTTAATGGGATCAAAACAAAAACTGACATCCACACATATTTTTAAATATTGTTAAATATTACAGTCATTTGTGGCAGTGCCTGACTTTAGACATACAACGCTGTTGAAATTCGTGCACTTGTGCGAAAAACTGCTTGGGGGTTCTACTGGTATCTGTATGGCCTCCTATAAGAGGCATTTGCAAAGCGGATCCTTCTATGTTATGTCTTTCAAAGACTTTGAATGGCATGTATGAGGGAGAGAGAATGGAAGTGAGTGTGAGGAAGAAAGACAGAAAGCAACTAATGATTCCAGTAGTCCAGGAGTTTGGTCCAACTCAAATTGTTCAGACAGAAGAAACCATATTTTCCCCATCATTCACATTTATATTTTTTGCACAAATCCAGTCCTTCAACTTCCCCTGAAACACCCTATAATTTTCAAATGTCTGTAGGTTTAGGTTAGAGTTATGAATACTGTTGGGTTTTTATTCAGCTCTCTATTTTTCAGTTGATGATGCCTGTGTAGGTTTTTGAGAGTCTCAGTGGACTTGGCCTCTTCTTGTCATTGGACATGTTGGAGAATGTTTAAGTAATGGAGCTCAGGAGTGACAAGCTTGAGGCAAAGTTCTTTGACCTGGCTTGACAACCCATGGCTAAAATTTAATGGGAGATCAAGTCCCATGATCTCAGCTGCTCCCGCTGGTTGCCAGGGGCGGAGGCTCTTGTTTATCATCTCCTTTGATGAACGAAGCTGCACCTGCCCGTTGAAGCAGCTTCTCATGAGTCTCTCCTGGGCCTGTTGAAGTTCTTGTACCTCCTTTGCTACAATGGTTGAACCCAGAGCTGCAATTTGGCGCCACAAAGAGGCATTGAAGTAGTCATACAGTCTTGCATCTAAAGCATTCCAGGCACGGATCTTTGAAGCAAGGACTGGAGTCAGCGTCCGTTTTGAGTCTTCCTTCCGCATGTTGAGCTTAAAATAAATAATGTCATTGAGATCCCAGGAGAGGAGATGGCGAAGGACAACCAGCGACTCATCAAAATAATCAGCAATCATCACCAGGGAGAAGGTCTGCTCCACCTCTGCAAGAAAAGCCTGAACATATGCTGCATCTGTTGCCGGGTGATCCTTGTCTTTGCCCAAGTCAAAGGCCAAGTTGTTATGTGCGTACATAGAGTCCATCTCATTGGAGCGGTAGTAGCGCCAGGGGTCTGCTAGGAAAGCCTCCAGGGAATGATTGGGAACCCTCTGGAAGGTAGCACATTCGTTCAAGTAGTAACTGAACGCAGAGTCAAACATGGAGCTGGGTTCTCTCAGGATTGTGATATAAAGGGTGTCTTTGGGCATCAGAAGCTGCAGCTCCTTTTTGTTGAAGCGCATATGACTAGCTATGATGTTCGGTTTTATCGTATGTGAGTTGACAAACTTAGGGCTGAAATAATATGGGTAGCAGAACATGTGACCGCAGAAGTCTGCTGGGAAGGCCACGGTCAGGTTGTGATGTTCTGCAAAGCGGAACATCATGTTCTGCATGGTGCTGCTGGCTGTTTTGTGTGTCTTGAGGAACACCAGATTTGTACGTTTCAGTTTCTGCAGAGGGACAGGATGGGAACGAAAGCCAAAGGAGAATGCATCCATAGTCCTGGAGAAAAATAATGTAATTGAAGTTTAACTTACAAATATGATTGTTGTAGATGTATTTACCCAGAGTTGACCACCAGGAAAACAATCATACAACAATGACGGAAATATCAGTTTACCTGCAATTTACAAAAGAATAGACAGATAAAGGGGAACAGTGGGTGTATTTGTTTCCTTCACTCACCATCTCTGAAGGCCATTGTGATGGAGGACAAGACTGACGGTACAGATGACAACAAGCAGGATTATCTTGTTGTGATTCATGTCTTTGTGCTTCAGTGGGACTGTGGGAGGACGACACAAAGAGCTATGTGAAAGGAAAACATAGTAAATAAAAGAGAAAAAATGAAAACAAGGGCAGGTGGTGGTGCAACGAGAAGACAAGAACAAAGATGATGTTGAACAAACACAAATCTGGAATTTGTCAGGACATAGACAATGCTTCGAGGTAGTGTAGTAGTAAGTAAAGTGGATTTAGGTGCAGACGAGATACGACCTGAAATATTTTCCAATGATTAGAAAATGATTCACCTGAGGGAAAATGTTTAGTAAAGCCAGTTTATATTGTCTCTGCAGGTGTGGAGGTGTGTGTGCTATGAAATGAATAATAGCTGGAGATCAGTGTGGAAAGGCATAATATGACCAGGGACAGATTTTTGGCTGACTGGAGGTCCAGGTAGATCAGATTCAGGAGACTTTGATTGTTTTCTCCCTGTGATCTCTTCAGCCCCTGAGTAGTCGGAGTCATTTATGAACGTCTTGTTAGTGTCTGATGTCCAACGAAAGTTGGGCTAAAATACACGGAAAAGATCACGTTGTAACACAGCCTCCCTTCCCTCATTGGTTGATCTGTTTTTACCAGGAGGGCCCTTTTTTAAAAATCTTTGTAAATTATAATCTTTTGCACACATAAACACCACCATCATCCACAAACAGGGACAAAGCATTGTGAATCAAAGTGTAGTCCAACACATTTCTCATCCTGAAAACTTTGGTCTTCCACATATGCTAATCCCTGCTCATACCATGTGATGTGAAACAGTATGTTTGTTACTGAGGAAAAACAAACCATATCGTTTCCTGTATCCATTACACCGCTGTCCAGCTCTAGATGCACCATTTGATCATAGTTTAATTGATCATGCCAGTCCATTTCCAGGCATCATCATTGATCCTGACCATGATATTGTCACCTATTTCCAGTTAAGCTGTTAACTTGTGGAATGAGTCACCCTGCTATTCTATTTTACTCCACTCATGATAATCAAGACACTCTTTTGTCTGCAACTTAACTACCCGCTTAACTAGTTAGCAACCACTTTAGAGAGATGCTCTTCTTTGTCTCTCTTTTGAGTTTCTGTATATGTGAAGACCTTAAATTAAGCTGAAGTGTGCAGAGAAGCAGAGAAAGACCAACAGTGAGCAGGTTTTCTTACCCTCTGGATGTTTGATGGAGGAGGGGTGGAGGATGAGGAGGATGAAGCTTTTGGTTGATACTACTAATAGTGATCAGTCTAAATCTGTTGTCTGTCTGTGCAGTGGTTGCTGCTCTCTACCTCTGTCCTTTTGCTGTCGTTCACAAACAGGAATGTGGAACAGGTGGAGGGAGGGGATTCAACAGTGGAAATACCTGTTGTGGCCAAATGTTTTCTTCTCAACATTTTCACTCACCAATAGAGGTCCAGCCAAGATGGAACTTCAAAAAAAAAAAAAAAAAGAATCCTGAAGACAGAAGAGTGAAAGGAAATCTGGTTGCAGAAACACGTTGAAGAATGTCCCAACGTTGGTGACAAAAGACATCAAATCAATTAGGAACAAGATGCACTGAAAACCAGAAGACCTAGTTGTCATTAAATGACTCCATACTATGTGAAACATCTCACCCTGCAAACAGGCGGCAGGATTAGCAAGTTCACCAAAGGAAATATTATATACAATATTATAGGAAACATGTTAATGATGAAGAAACACAAATGTGTCGCTCCACTGAGTGTCTGGACACATATTAAGAATTCACCACAGACACTTTTGTACTTTTACAAGCAGCATTAGTCCCTTTAGAGCAGACATTCTCAGCCTGGAGGCATCCCCCTCTGCCCCTTCAGGCCAGTATTTGTACTAATATTATTCTTGTTGTCTTTACCACCATCACTGATAGCTGGGGGAGGTCCAAGGTGATTGAAAGAAACGTCTTTCAACACAGCTCTGAGACTGAAGCTCCTGCTGCTGCAATATGACCCCAAGTAGAACAGATGTTGCTAAGTCTCTGAAAAGCATTGAAATGTTCTATTCTATAGTTCTATTCCATAAATTATTCTCTTGATGTCTTTCCTTCGTTCTCATATTTTAGCTGGTGTTAAACTTTGGTTACCTAAACCTGCTGGGAACTTCATCACTGTGTGAGCTACTGTAACAAGGGAATTTCCTCCCTGTGGGCATCCGTCTATACGTATACCTATGTTCAAGCATTTGAAGAAGTTGTGTTGTTATTTCACTGCTCACCAGCTCTGTAATGATTTGGCCTACAACTAGTAGATTAATGCATATGAAACATTTTACACGCTGTACACATTTTGGTCACAAATTCCATTACACTGATTAAAAAATTTATAAAACTGAAATCAGAAATCACCGTCTGTGCTCCTCAAAAGGTAGGAATCAGTCAAATTTGGAAACATGATGTATTTGAGTAATAAAGGCCCCTTGTGTGTGTGTTACAGGGCCTGCACACACTATATATGCATGTGTGATTAACTAACCGTGTGCTAGAGCGAGATTCTAATTTCCCTATGGGGATTATTAAAGTATATAAAACAAAATAAATAAAAAAAAATACTACAAGTAATGTAAATGTTGAAGAACATCAGGAAAGCCGGGGTGTTCCAGGACTGAAACATGTGCATGCAAACAGCAACCTCTCATTCTATTTTTATTTACTGTCATTTCCTGTGGAGGAATTGACTGTCAGCTCTAATCACTGTGACGTCTGTATAACGGATTTTTGATCTGCTGCTACCTGCACGCAACATTTGTTTGCTCATTTTGCCAACCAGTACATTGAGTGTCTATTGTCTGCATAAAATGTGTACTTATTACAACAGTCACACTTATGTTCCTTTTTTTGGTATGTGCTGCATAGATAATTTGAAGAGGAGTTCTGTTTGGTTCTCTAGCTAAGCCGTGCTTAGCTGTACAAATTTTGGACTTGAGCACCCCCCTGGGGTTCACATCTGAATAACCAAATCCAAATTTAAAGTAAGCAATGAGATGACACGCCTAAATGGTCAACAGACTCCTGTCAATACATCTATGCTAAACACACCTGAGGCACTGATGTGAGATGTCTTGTTAGGATTGTGTTGTGCAAGTAAAATGTTTTTGTGCAAGTAATTTTTTTCCACCTGTACCTGTGCAAGGAACCCAAAGGAACGTCTCCAAAACATCTCACCTCCGATCAACACCTATCCAATCTGTCACTCCCAGGGAGAACCTCATAATTCACTTTCACTTTTGTTTTGTGCATCTGCTCAACAGGATTATGTTTAGTTAGTGAAAGTACATCGAGAGACGGGTATCTCAGATGATCTGATGCTCAAGCAGTGTGCCCTGTAACAATCATTCTACAAATATGTTATCAGGAGAAGATCCCCAACCACTTCTAGCAGTACAGCAGTATGATACCATATGATATGAATTTTATTTGTCAGCAAGTTTGTAATTTGTCTTGTGACCTAGCAGCCATTGTATGCAACAGAGAAACATATCACACACATTGACATGACACATCGAAAAACACAACCTTGACCTGAGAAAAGTAGGTCAGGGTCAAATTTCAACTTTTGTACATTTTTAGGTAGATACCTCTGAAACCTGATGAGATAATATCACAAAACAAAAAGCAACATTTTAACAGGCCAGAGGCACAAAAATGTGTAGGTCAGGGTAAATTTTGAATTCAGGGGTGTCGTGGGATGTTGCAGTCTCTTACTGCCTTGTTGAGCATTAAAGTTGATTGATGGACAAAGTGGTTGCCCCAGACAATTTCCTGTCTTGCTGCATCAGGACCCACAGACATCAGGTTCTCCACTGCTGCATGACAAGAAACAAAGTACTGTACCCCACTTGTTAGAAAAAGAAGGTTCATGGCAGCCGTGGAGACACTGCGTCTTCTAATCGGTGAATTAAGCTCCAAAGAACACTGATCAATGTTTCTAACAGGGATAAAAGATGCTGTTATAGTGGAACCCTGGCAACGTTTTATAATGACATGGACGTTGGTATGGGTTTTAGTGCAGGCGTGATCAGCAAGAAGAAGAGTTTAGTTTCCAAAATGGCCCCTAGTCCTAGCAGAGGTATTTACGTTAAAAGAGTAAGTCGAATCTGACGTCATGACATCAAATAGACAGAAGAGAAGCCAAAAAAAGACCTGAGGCCTCTTTCCCTAAAAGGAATTATTTAAAAGTCATGGCAGACTAATGACCGCCCACAGGGAGGTGACCATAGCCCGGGACAAACAGGACTATAAAATGGGGCAAAAAAAGGACGAATAGGTGTCAGTTTTATTGAAGGCCGCTAAGGAGATAAACTCTGCTACAAGTGACCACCCTGGGCCGTTTTATTTTGTAATAGAGAGTTTTGAGTCGGTGTTGGTGAGATCATAGGTTCACAGAGCAGTTATTCAATAGCAAGAATCAATTCTTCTATAATGGACTGATCATGGCTGGCTATTGCATAAAGACCAGGAAAACGCCGAGATGTCGAAGTCACCTCTTCAAAAAAGGATGTTTTGAATTTTTCCCTCAAATCATGATTTCTGGCTCTACAGACAACATGAGTAACAAGGTACAGCTGGTTGTATTTGATTATTCTAGAATATTTTTATTGGTATTTTTACTGAATGCTGATGATTTTTGTATTACAAGCTGTTATGCCTGCCTTTGCGAAATGATTTTTTGCTCAGAAATTTGCCCTCAAATAACTGTCCGTGGGTGAATCTACACTCAGTTCTCTGCGTGACAGACAGTGATGCTGTCCGCTAAACAACTGAGGAGAAAAAATAAAAAGCAAATTGAGGTCCATGGAGTTTTTGAACGGGTATATTTATATGGTGTACTGTTCTTTACGGGTATTCCACTGAGAACATGCCAGGGGCAGTTGTACCTCGTATAGTCACAATGTCTTATTTCATTTCACAATTTCTTTTATTTCAGTTGTATTAAGTTAAAATAATATTGGTGGGCAGTGCTGTTGGAGTGGAAGAGGTTTGAGCTGTTTTATCATATCTTAGAACTGATACCTTAATAACAATGTTATAAAACACCAGACTAGTGGAGGTCCTGACAGTATAGAATAGGCCACCAGAGGAAACCAGTGTAGGAGGAAGACAGAGGACCTGAGAGAGGTGTGATGTCTGGAGAGAGACTCTCATGTTCTGACGGACCCAACGGTTCTCAACAACTGGACTCGACAGAAACTGGTAAGCCCTGAACCAACATACATTTGTGATGAACCAACACCCAGAGAGGCTACTAGAACCCAACAGGGCCACCCCAGCTGAGTACCCCCAACCCCGGCAGCCAGGAGCATCCAGAAGCCATCACCCGAAGAGCGCCGAGAACCACGTAGACCCAGGGACCCAGAGGAGGCAGCGGGCCGCCACCGCCAAGGCGCACGGGACAGGCCCAGGGGGCACGGGTTAAGGACACCCTGAACCAACAACACAAACCCAAACTGCTATAACTTCATATAATATCCTGTTGTGATTGGTCAAGATTGCATAGGTGACGGTGTCCCTATTAAAGTTGTCTCTTTTTTTACTTTAAATCTTAATTTTATGCTAATAATTAAAGTATATATACAGTACTTCCAGTGATTCAGGTTGGGCCAGCTGTAGAAGAAAGGGGGTTCAGGCCAATCAGCTCTCCCATGATGCCTCATATAATGAGAAAAGCTTATTTTATTAAACAATTTCTGTCATTTAAATTGTATTACATTAGACAATATTGGTGGGACTTATAACAAATCGATCCATAATGGACACTCAGGTGTAGAACTTTCTCTGTCGATCTTCAGGTCCAAAAAATCTCCAGTCAGATTATCACTGATGGAAACATGAATTGCTTCTTTGTTCACACAGATGGCATTGTGCACTTTAGTAGTGACAAGAGACAACTGGTCTTATATTTGATAAAGGAGAGAACTGTCATTTGTTTTGTGAATCAAAGGACACTTTTATAACATTTAAAGTAACAGAACAGTTCTCATCCCAGCTCAAAATAAATGTGTCACACTTTGTCTCCCCCGGATTAATAGCATACCCTGTGACATCTAGTCAACAGTCAAATACTTCATGTAAGAAATCCTGAATGTGTTGAACATGGAAATATTCTTGAGTTGAACCAATAAGTCTATGTGTTCAGGAAATGCTGTATTTGTTCTATGTTTGAACAATCAGACAGCTGAATTCTCTATAATTGAGTCAGAAGGAAGTGAAAATTGTTCATATGTCGTGTCTCAGTGTTCCACTGCAGACAGTCTTGTGTTTGTAACGTAACTTTGGAAAATGTCTGAAGAAGTTCTTGATTTATTCATGTGAACCTTCTCAGGCCACATTGATGACATTTCACCAGACAGAACAAATTCACACACAGAGAAATTATTCAGAATTATCTTTGTTTTTATTGTCTTTTTATATTCTGCTTCATTAAAACATCACAATTTAAATCAGCATTCACACAACAAAGTCATGAAATGCACATTTTATGTCTGATTCATTCTGTTTCCTCAGCAAGGTCCCAGGTGTGACGACAGGTGCCTCCTGCGGCTTTCCTATGAACAGAGAATCATTCAGTTTCTTTAGAGTTGGTCAGAGAACTGAAGGATGAAGGTAGAAAATCTCTAATTAAATCTCATTGTAATTAAATCAGTCAGAAAACTTTGTTAAAACTGTATTTTTGTTATTGTGACTGAAAGATTTCTTTACCTTTCAGAGTAGAATCACTTACAGTTTTTGGCGTAACGTTTTTCATCAAATCCACACACTGGACCAACATTCTGAAAAATGTGTCAATAGAATATATGATACACAACGTTAATATGAAAATCAGGTCACAAATATGAATTTTTTCTCCTCTTTCTTTGTATTAATTTGTACAACATGAACATGAAACAAAGTTGAAGCTGTTGTTTTACCTGCTGGTCTGATTCTCCCTCTGACAAAGAACATGAAACACAATTTATTGTCTTATTGAAGTGGTTACAGCTCATACATCCAATGTACTGCATGGAATTAGTGATTCTATTTACCTGAAGGGGAGAACATGATGGAACATGGGCACGGGCAGCAACAAGCCATTGTGTTCAGCTGCAACAACACAACCTTAGAGTCAGTGATATTCTTTGTTCCTTGGGAAACTCATCTCTTCCTGCCCATTTCAAACACATGTTCACTAGTGAACACAGTCACTGTAACGGGGATCCAAGAAAGACCTGGTTCCACTTCCACTTTCTGTCTCAACATATAAGAAGGACTGAACAGTTTGTCAAAGCTGCAGAGAGCGAGACTCTCATAGTCTTCAGTTCTTAACAAGCTCTCTAACGACACCAGTGCTAACAGTTATGTGAAATTCATATACTAACACATTGTCTGTGGAGTCAGAATGTGATTGAAGGTGGTGTATGCCATCCCATAAAGAACACTGTGCCCCAGAAACAGGAGTCTTACCTTTGTAGTGGACGTCTTGCAGACAAACTGGGATGAAGTGGTAGAGAGTCAGTGTGAAGAGGCTGCTTAAATAGGTGCAGGCATGATGGGGTGAGGTCAGCTGGCAGTGGGTGAAGTAGGGCGGATGAGGGGGCGTGTCAGTCAGGTGATGGAGGAAGGAGAAGGCCTGGGGCACCTGGAATGAAATGTGTTTGAGGATATGGGAATGTTGCTGGATGTAGAGACGAGAGACCATGTGACAAACATGATGTTGATACCAGTGGAGATGCTGCTCCCAGTTTACACTGTAGAGTTAAACCAGTTCAACCAAATTAGACTTTTTCAGTCGGTGTGTCAGAAACTTTGAATTACTCATTTTTCAACCTGAGAACATGTTGACTATGTGTAGCAGGTAAGATTAGATTATTGATTCGGTCGGGTGAATAAGGGTGCTTCCCTTTAATTGCGTTATAAGTCATCGATGGTCGATCAATAGTACGTTGAGGATGGAAGCGAGAATCTCAACAGGAGGACCTTCGACCTGGTGTCCGTGTATATGGTAACCAGTCAAAATGACTGCGACTACATGGGTCTGCAGCAATACACAGCACTTATGATGGTGAGAGTGTGCACAACTACGAGTCATTAAGACCCACTGAACTGTATTTACCTTCTTGTTCATCTAGACTGGATTACATGTGATTTCATGTGAAGTTTCTTCATAAAAGTTTCTTAATAAAATGTATACACAACAGTCCCATTTGTGTTGCTTTATTTGGCATTACCTATGTAGATCATTTGAAGGAAATGTTGTTTGGTTTAAGTCTTGCTTAGCTGTACAAATTGTGAACTTGAGTACCTGCTGGTGTTCACATATGAATAATCAAATTCCAATAAAAGTAACTAATGAGAAGACACACCTTAATGATCAATATACTCCTGCCAGTACATCTTTGCTAAACACACCAGAGGCACTGATGTACACAGTATGAGATTATTTTTCCTGTGGGTAAACTAACATACTCCAAAATGCTCATGTTTGTTCTCCCTGTTCTGACTTGTCTCATAAATAAAGATCTCCGTTTGTTTGTAGATGGCTCCACATCATGAGACCGAACTACTAATGTCATTGGTTCTACTCATAAAGTTTTTCATTCAGAGTCTTTACCTGCTCACTATTCAGCCTGAGTAGTTCTATTATTGTTCTACCTGAGGAATGTTGATTCACCAGTGATAAATCTGTAAGCATTCATTCCAGGTGTGTGTTTGGCATTGGTCCTTTGGGAAAGGTTGAAAAATATTGAACCTTTCTTTATGAATTCTGAGGGGAACCCTCCCACTGCGCTGTAATTACGTCCCGCTTCAAAGCGTTGATGTGTTGTGATTGTCAGTGTCCGTCTGTCTGTCCGTCCATCCATTCGATCGTTCGTTTGTTCATTTGTTTGTTCGTTCGTCTGTCCATTCGTCCACCAAATATCTATGCAACCGTTGCAGATAGAAAGATGAAACAAAAAGCACATCACTCAGGCAACAAAGGGGATGAAAATGAGATGATGACCTTGACCTTGAGAAAAGTAGGTCACAGTCAAATTCATATGCACAGTAAAGATGAATGTATCCACCAGTTCAAGACCTGCGTGAATGAAAATGTTTGGAGTGTAAACTGGCAGTGGAGAGATGCCAGCTGACTCTTGAGAGCGGCCAAGGTTTCCTTGAGCAAGGCACCATCCCCTAAATAAGCTGCTCATTTGGTGCCTCTCTCTGTCGCTCTCTCTCTCTCTGTCTCGTATATAACATTGCTATAACATCGTATACAACATCGCTGGTCTCACCACAGTTTTGTACACCTTTCCTTTCATTTTAGCTGAAACTCTTCTATCACACATCACACCTGACACTTTCCTCCACCCGTTCCATCCTGCCTGGACACGCTTCTTCACCTCTTTTCCACACTCTCCATTGCTCTGGACTGTTGACCCTAAGTACTTCAAATCCTCCACCTTCTTGATCTCTTCTCCCTGTAACCTCACTCTTCCACTTGGGTTCCTCTCATTCACACACATGTACTCTGTCTTACTGCGACTAACCTTCATTCCTCTCCTTTCCAGGACAAACCTCCACCTCTCTAGCTTCTCCTCCACCTGTTCCCTGCTCTCACTGCAGATCACAATGTCATCTGCAAACATCATAGTCCATGGAGATTCCTGTCTAACCTGGTCTGTCAGCCTGTCCATCACCATAGCAACAAGAAGGGGCTCAGAGCTGATCCCTGATGCAGTCCCACCTCAACCTTGAACTCCTCTGTCACACCTACACACACCTCACCACTGTCTTACAGTCCTCATACATGTCCTGCACCGCTCTAACATACTTCTCTGCCACTCCAGACTTCCTCATACAATACCACAGTTCCTCTCTGGACACCCTGTCATCAGCTTTCTCCAGATCTACAAAAACACAATGCAGCTCCCTCTGGCCTTCTCTGTACTTCTCTATCAACATCCTCAAAGCAAATACTGCGTCTGTAGTACATACATATATATATATATATATGCACAATCTGATGAGAAATTGGTTACTGGAACAAGACACACATGGACAAGGGCAGAGAATACGGAGTTGTTGGAATGCTACTACACCAGTAATCCCAGAGAGAGGGGATATATGGGGCGGATGTGGGACCAATGGATGCTTCGAAACCCACAATCAAGGCTAACAAAGAAACAGCTGTTAGCCCAGTGTTCCAACATCCGTAACCGGAAACTGCTGTCACAACTAGAGAGCGATGAAATACTACAACAATGCTACGGCAAGGGGGAGCCAGGACGCCAGGTCAGCGGGGGGATATCACCCCCCCTCAATCCGAGATTGGGTACCAAGCCCCAAGAGACATACATAGCCTCAATACAAGAGCTGCTGACCTGCGAAGGAAGATCGTGACCCAAATGGAAACCTGGAGCCTCCGACAAATACTGAAGCTAAGTTGTCAAGTACCTTCAGAAGATCTGCTAGAAGATGTGAATGCTGCAATAAGAACCATCCCCACAGGGAACATAACTGAGACCAACAAGCTGATCCACAGTACAGCAACAGTAATCCTCGAGATGCTGGGATATAAGATCAACACGGGGCATAACAAAAAATACCCTCCATGGAAGAGACGGTTAGAGGCCAAGATAAAGGCGACACGGAGAGAAGTCAGCCAGCTAGCCGAACTACAGAAGGGGAACATGGTGAATAAAGGGGTACCCAGGAAATACAGCAAGCTCTCCATGCCTGAAGCACTCGAAACTGCCAAACAGACACTAACGGACTGTAGAGATACACCAAGGAGATAGAGGCCAGGAGAATAAACAAGACCTTCTCCAGTCAACCAGCAAAGGTGTACTCTCAGTGGCAGGGAAATAGCATCCTGCCAGACCCACCAAGAGCTGAGGTGGAGAAATACTGGAAGGGCATATGGGAGAGAGAAGCATCACACAACACCAAGAACTCAATGTGAAAGTGGAAGACAACCCTGGAGACTAACTCCAAGCCAATTGCCCAAGTATTATCACCACTGCTGTTCTGTATAGGCCTGAACCCCCTCAGTCACATCATCACAAAGAGTGGCTACAGATACAGATTCCGAAGTGGGATAACAATCAGCCATCTCCTCTACATCAAGCTGTATGCCAGGAATGAGCGAGAAATTGACTCACCCTTCCCCCACCCCAACTGCCAGACCCCCCGGCCGGAGGGATCAATGTGCCACGCCCCCACACACGGCCATCAATGTGGAGCAGGTGATGTCTGGGTTGAGGAGGCTTCGCCCAAGGAAGGCGGCCGGACCAGACCAGGTCCCCCCTAGACTCCTCAAGGCCTGTGCTGCCGAACTGGGCGGACCCCTACACCAGGTCTTCGACCTCAGTCTCCGGCTGGGGAGTGTCCCGTCCTTGTGGAAGACATCCTGCATCGTCCCTGTACCCAAGCGGAGATGCCCCACTGACCTCAACGACTATCGACCAGTCGCTCTCACCTCGCAAGTGATGAAGACCCTAGAGCGACTGGTCCTGGAGCTCATGCGTCCCCAGGTACAGGGCGCAACGGACCCTCTCCAGTTCGCCTACCGGCCACAAGTTGGGGCTGATGATGCAGTCCTGTACCTCCTCCACCGGGCCCTCTCCTACTTGGATGTCAGGAGTTGTGCAGTGAGGGTGCTCTTTTTCGACTTCTCGAGCGCCTTCAACACCATCCAGCCCCGGCTCCTGCAGGACAAACTAACCTCCATGGCTGTGGATCCCTACCTCGTGAGCTGGATCACGGACTATCTAACAGACAGACCCCAGTACGTCCGTATGGGGAACTGTCTGTCATCAGTGGTGACCAGCAGCACCGGGGCCCCGCAGGGTACGCTACTCTCACCCCTTCTCTTCACCCTCTACACAACGGACTTCCAACATAACTCGGGTACGTGCCACATGCAGAAGTTCTCTGATGACACTGCAATTGTGGCATGTATCAAGGGTGGTGGTGAGAGGGAGTACAGGAGAGTGGTGACGGACTTTGTGGGGTGGTGTCAGCGGAACGAGCTTCAGCTAAACATCTCCAAAACCAAGGAGATGGTGCTGGATTTCCGGCAGGCACCACCCTCCCCACAGCCAGTAGTCATCGGGGGTAAGGAGGTGGAGGTAGTGGGGACTTATAAGTACCTGGGGCTGCAGCTGGACAGTAGACTGGACTGGTCGCACAACCTGGACTGTGTATACAAGAAGGGTCAGAGTAGGATGTACTTCCTGAGGAGGCTGGCCTCCTTCAACATCAGCTCTAATCTGCTCAGACTGTTCTACCAGTCCATTGTGTCCAGTGTGCTGTCCTACGCCATGTGTGTTGGGGTGGTGGTGCCAGGAAATGGGACACAGAGAGACTCGACAGGCTCATCCGGAGGGCTAGCTCTGTGATCGGTCAGGATCTGGACTCAATACAGACTGTTCTAGAGAGGAGGACTATGTCCAGGTTTAGATTGATCCTGGGTAACACCACCCACCCCCTGCACACCACCTACACCCAGCAGAGGAGCTCCTTCAGTGGCAGACTGCTGTCACCAAGCTCCTCCACTGAGAGACTCAGGACCTCCTTTGTGCCTCGTGCCATCAGGGGGCACAACCACTCTCTCAGAAGGAGGGGGTCTGAAGCCGCAGGGTCATCAAGGTCGGGTGAGAAGGGATAGACGTGGGGGGCCTGGGACGCACTGTGGATGCACTGTGGGACACTTTGTGGGGGTCCTTAATCAGTTCACTGCTCGGTTCATCCACGTGTTACTGATCACACTTCATCTACACCCAATGCTCTTACTTCTCTTCTTCTCCCATGTCCCTATGCTTCCTTCCTTTTATTCTAGGTTCTTCTGTTTCCTGTTGTTATAATTATGTAACAGCATGTAAATAATTTAACTTATACAACGTCTTTTGGCTGTGCCATTACTTTCTGTCATTGTTATGTGTATTTATTGTATCTCTTGCGAGCAGATGTCACCTGAATTTCCCTTGGGATCATTAAAGTATCTATCTATCTATCTATCTATCTATCTATCTATCATTCGGATTAGACAAATGTGGCCGGATGGTATCAAGAAGGGGCAAGATGATCAGAACTGAAGGGGTTGACCTACCAGGGGGCAGGATAGAAGACATCAAGAACAGCTACAAATACCTTGGAATCCCACAGGCTAATGGAGGCCGCAAGGAAGTCATCCACAGCCAAATACCTCCGGAGAGTAAGGCAAGTCCTGAGAAGTCAGCTGAATGGCAAGTACAAAGGTCCGAGCCATCAACATGTATGCACTGCCGGTCATCAGACACCCCGCTGGGATCATAAGCTGGCCAAAGGAGGAGATAGAAGCCACAGACATCAAGACTAGAAAGCTCCTCACCAAGCATGGTGGGTGATGGCAAAGCAAGTGACAATCACGAGGTCAAAAGAACTGCACAAGGAGCTCAGAGACAGAATTTTGGCAAGGCACAGATCCTGTCAAGGTTACAAAAGAATTGCTGCAGCTCTCAAGGTTCCTAAGAGCACAGTGGCCTCCATAATCCTCAAATGGAAGACGTTTGGGACGACCAGAACTCTTCCTAGACCTGGCCGTCAAGCCAAACTGAGCAATTGTGGGAGAAGAGAGAAGAGCCTTGGTGAGAGAGGTAAAGAAGAACCCAAATATCACTGTGGCTGAGCTCCAGAGATGCAGTAGGGAGATGGGAGAAAGTTCCACAAAGTCAACTATCACTGCAGCCCTCCACCAGTCAAGGCTTTATGGCAGAGTGGCCCGACGGAAGCATCTCCACAGTGCAAGATATGCAAGGATTCCCAAATCCAGGTGTGAAAAACTTGTTGCATCATTCCTAAGAAGACCCATGGCTGTACTGGATCAAAAGGGTGCTTCTACTCAATACTGAGCAAAGGGTCTGAATACTTATGACCATGCGATATTTCAGTTTTTCTTTTTTTAATAAATTTGCAAAAATTTCTACATTTCTGTTTCTTTCTGTCAAGATGGGGTGCTGAGTGTACATTAATGAGAAATATAATGAACTTTTTTGATTTTAGCAAATGGCTGCAATGAAACACAGAGTGAGAAATTTAAAGGGGTCTGAATACTTTCCGTACCCACTGTATATATAATGTGCTGCCATGATAAGTGCATGGAGGGTTTCACCCCAATTCCAGCACCCTGAGGCTGTACGCTAAGCGGAAAGAGGGAGGCCGAGTACTAGTGAGCATCAGGGCCACTGTCCAGGATGAGACATCAAAAATCCAAGAGTACATCAGGAAGATGGCCCCAACAGATGAACTGCTCAGTGAATGTCTTAGACAGCAGAAGCCTGAGGAGGAAGAGGAGGAGGAGGAGGAGACAACATGGAGGGACAAGCCCCTACACGGCATGTACCTCCGTCAGATAGAGGAAGTGGCTGATATCAAGAAGACCTACCAATGGCTGAATAAAGCTGGACTGACAGACAGCACAGAGGCACTGATCATGGCAGCACAAGAACAGGCCCTAAGTACAAGGGCAATAGAGGCCAATATCTACCACAGTAGATCTGACCCAAGGTGCAGGCTATGTAAAGAAGCCCCAGAGTCAGTCCAGCATGTGGTAGCAGGGTGTAAGATGCTCGCCAGCTCAGCATACATGGAAAGGCACAACCAAGTAGCTGTGATAGTGTACAGGAAAATCTGTACCCGGTATGGACTAGAAGTACCCAAATCCCAATGGGACATACCACCGAAGGTGGTTGAGAACAGCAAGGCTAAGATCCTGTGGGACTTCAGCTTCCAGACCGACAAACAGCTACTGGCTAACAAACCGGACATAGTGGTGATGGACAAAGAGCAGAAGAGAGCAGTGGTGATAGATGTGGAGATTCCAGCTGACGCCAACATCAGGAAGAAGGAACACGAAAAGATTGAGAAATATCAAGGGTTGAAGGAACAGCTGGAACAGATGTGGAAGGTCAAGGTTAATGTGGTCCCCGTGGTAGTAGGAGCACTTGGGGCAGTGACCCCCAAACTGGAAGAGTGGCTCCAGCAGATTCCTGGAACAACATCTGAAGCCTCAGTCCAGAAGAGCGCAGTCCTAGGAACAGCTAAGATACTGACAGAACCCTCAGACTCCCAGGGGTCTGGTAGAGGACCCCAGCTGGAGGATGACACACAGATACCACCCCACAAGGGTGAGAGGGACATTTTTTTAGATTTTTTTTTACACACACACACACACACACACACACACACACACACACACACACACACACACACACACACACACACACACACACACACACACACACACACACACACACACACACACACATATACATACAGTATATACAGTATACTAGTGAATAATTATGAAGTTGAATATGTAATCCATAGTAAACTACAATCATGTGGTTTTTTTAGCATCATAGAGGTGGACATGCAATAACAAGGAAGTCCAATCTGTTGTTCAAACAGCCAGAGAGCTACAGATGAGCAGGGGTCTGGAGGGCAGAAAAATGTGAAATGCACCTTTAAGTTAGTTAATTTCTCCATGATGTGTGTTGAGATGTAGTTGTTCTTTGATTTATCATCAAGGGGACACGACCGCCTCACAGACAATCACTGACGGATACATGAATCATCCAGACAGATGGTATTGTGCAGTTTGATAATGAATAATCATAGCTAGTGTTTTATACACATTTGTATTTGATATGAGAGCTTGTGAGTTTGTATATGAACCAAAGCACTGTGTTTGTAGTGAACGATAAAAATTAAAATTAAAATGTCCGCCCACTTTGACAGAGATGAGACAAGATTTGTGGATTTCATTTCCTCCACCAAGAAGGTTAAGTTTAAAGTTTAAAGTTCAGTTCTGTCTGATTACACAAAAACTGCTTTTCATGTCGTGAACATCACCACTGCACTCCCAAAGAGGAAACGGGTAAATGAGGTCCAACCCTTTAGGAACTTTTAGTTTGGAGTTTTTTAGTTTGCCCACAGGAATAATGCAGTAATGTCATATTGAATATCAATGTGTGTGTTTAGGATTGATGTATTGAAAGGGTGTGTTGACCATTTAGGTGTGTCTTCTCATTAGTAACGTCAAATATGGATTTGATTATCCGTAGTCAACATGTTCTCAGGTTGAGAATAAACAAGTTTCTGACACACGGACTAAAAAAAGTCTCATTTGCGTACCCACTGTACGCAAATTAACTCTACAGTGTAAACTGGGAGCAGCATCTCCACTGGTATCAACATCATGTTTGTCACATGGTCTCTCGTCTCTACCTCCAGCAACATTCCCATATCCTCAAACACATTTCATTCCAGGTGCCCCAGGCCTTCTCCTTCCTCCATCACCTGACTGACACGCCCCCTCATCCGCCCTACTCCACCCACTGCCAGCTGACCTCACCCCATCATGCCTGCACCTATTTAAGCAGCCTCTTCACACTGACTCTCTACCACTTCATCCCAGTTTGTCTGCAAGACGTCCACTACAAAGGTAAGACTCCTGTTTCTGGGGCACAGTGTTCTTTATGGGATGGCATACACCACCTTCAATCACATTCTGACTCCACAGACAATGTGTTAGTATATGTATTTCACATAACTGTGAGCACTGGTGTCGTTAGAGAGCTTGTTAAGAACTGAAGACTATGAGAGTCTCGCTCTCTGCAGCTTTGACAAACTGTTCAGTCCTTCTTATATGTTGAGACAGAAAGTGGAAGTGGAACCAGGTCTTTCTTGGATCCCCGTTACAGTGACTGTGTTCACTAGTGAACATGTGTTTGAAATGGGCAGGAAGAGATGAGTTTCCCAAGGAACAAAGAATATCACTGACTCTAAGGTTGTGTTGTTGCAGCTGAACACAATGGCTTGTTGCTGCCCGTGCCCATGTTCCATCATGTTCTCCCCTTCAGGTAAATAGAATCACTAATTCCATGCAGTACATTGGATGTATGAGCTGTAACCACTTCAATAAGACAATAAATTGTGTTTCATGTTCTTTGTCAGAGGGAGAATCAGACCAGCAGGTAAAACAACAGCTTCAACTTTGTTTCATGTTCATGTTGTACAAAATAACATTAGGAAAGAGGTGGTTTTTGATATTTGTGATATGATTTCCACAATAATGTTGTGTATCATATATTCTATTGACACATTTTATCAGAATGGAAGTCCATCATATGTTGGTCCTGTGTGTGGATTTGATGGAAAACGTTAAGCCAAACACTGTAAGTGATTCTACTCTGAAAGGTAAAGAAATCTTTCAGTCACAATAACAAAAATACTGTTTTAACAAAGACTTTCTGACTGGTTTAATTACAATGAGATTTAATTAGAGATTTTCTACCTTCATCCTTCAGTTCTCTGACCAACTCTAAAGAAACTGAATGATTCTGTTCATAGGAAAGCCGCAGGAGGCACCTGTCGTCACACCTGGGACCTTGCTGAGGAAACAGAATGAATCAGACATAAAATGTGCATTTCATGACTTTGTTGTGTGAATGATTTAAATTTAAATTGTGACGCTAATGAAGCATAATGTAAAAAGACAATAAAAACAAAGATAATTCTGAATAATTTCTCTGTGTGTGAATTTGTTCTGTCTGGTGAAATGTCATCAATGTGGCCTGAGAAGGTTCACATGAATAAATCAAGAACTTCTTCAGACATTTTCCAAAGTTACGTTACAAACACAAGACTGTCTGCAGTGGAACACTGAGACACGACATATGAACAATTTTCACTTCCTTCTGACTCAATTATAGAGAATTTCAGCTGTCGGATTGTTCAAACATGTAATAAATACACCTCTCACTCTCATTTTTCACTCTTAACCTCACCTGCTCCCCCAGCTATCCATTTTCACCTTCCATCTCACCCCTCACCTGACAGAATCAGACTTAATGTGTTGTTAATGATGAAACATAGAGTCGATAAATGTTAACATTTAAAACAGATGTCAGACATGTTTTACATCAATACTTTTATTTCTGTTAGACATAATTGATCAGTTTCTATTTCATCAATTATAAAACTTTCGCGTCATCCTTGTATATTTTAGTGTTCACACTGAGTTGGCTCAGAAAATGTTCACATTTTGCTCTGCAGACGGAGGGACGTCTTAAAAAAACAACATTCATGTGTGAGGAGTCACCTGGAAGTTATCAGAGTTATGCCTGAGTACGTTTCAAACCTCCTGTTCCCCAACTAGGTAGCCCAAAGTGGAATTAAACACATCAATTCAATGTTAAGGCATCACATGTGTTTAAGAGTCAGTCCCGTCAATTCAGCTGTTTGTGGACGGTACTAGAATGATCAGTAGACATTTGTGACATTGATTGATTGATCTACCACAGTGCACTGGCGTCGTGCCCAGAGTGTACCCTGCCTTGTACCCTGCCTCGCACCCTAAGTCCACGGGAATAGGCTCCAGCAACCGTGTGACCCGAACACACGGTTGCTGGAGCCTATTCATTCATTCGTTGAAAACGAATGAATGAATGAATGAATGATCTATAATTCAGCATTTGGCAAGAAAATGTGTGGTGGCTTGCAGAAGTTGAACCTTTCCATTACTTTCTGACCACATTTAATTTAATTTAATTTAATTTCAAAAATTAAAAATTAACATTAAATTAAATTTAAATGAAACAAAAACATATTTTCTTGGAATTTTATGTAAAAGACCAAGATCCATAATTGCAAGTACTTTATCCAAGTTTCTTTGTACTTAGGTCATGATTACTTTTACAAGCCACTGTACGTGTGGACATTCCAGTTGAAGTTGTACAGTCTGTGGGTCTGAAGGCACACACGGTTTACTTCTGGAAGCTGGAGGCTTCAGACACGAGTCCAGCGTGAGTCGAGGTTCTAGAGTTTTGAACGAAGGGATCCGACCACAGGCTTGTTTGAGCAGAACTCCTTCCACCAGGACGGCCGCTCCAGCACCTGGCTGCCCTGCATCATCACAGACCACAGGTTCCTGTAAATCTGCAGATGAGACAAAAACATGATTAGTCACAGAATACTGACAATACAATCACATATCAGGTAAATGACACGCTGCAGCGTCGTGCTGCCATTTGGTCGGTTTTAATGAGGCAGAATCTCGCAGGTGAGTCTCGTGACGAGAAACTCACCCGTGATCAAAACATGACGGCGATTTCCGTTTGAGAAATGGATAAATTGTGAATATTTATTGCGGACTGGCAGTGCATGTTTTTCAATCAATCAAGTTTTATTTATATAGCAAATAATCATGGCAACAGACATTTCAAAACGGTTTAACAGACAGAAACCCAACTGAACGCTACAGAGCATAAGCGACAGTGGCGGGGAAAAACTCCCTCATTGAGGAAAAAACTCCGGACAGGACCCAGACTCTTTTGGGCGGCCATCGGTCCTGATCAGTTTTTAAAATTATTTTTAAAATTTTCATTCTTCAACCAATGAAAAATGAGAACAAAACCGTGCTGCATTTATATTTTGTTGGTTATCTGTTTTTTATATTGATGAACGTGTTACTAAAGAGTGTTCAGGGATTAGCATTAGCATTTTTAGACAAGTTACTTGTGTATCTAGTTTGTTAGCACAGATGTGCACCAGAGAATCATGCCTCTGTTTTTCTTACCTGGCCATCAGCATTGCCAAGAGGTGAATTGAGAATGAAATCAGGAGGTGCAAGAACGTCCACTAAGGCTACAGCATCATCCTTCAACTACAGGAGGGATCCAGGGACAGAGGAGGTTAACAGACAGTCAGAGATGCAACATCCTGTGACATCATCATGTTTGTGCCTCTGGCTTCCTGAAAATCTTGCTTCTTGTTTTGTGATTATATCTCATCAGGTTTCAGAGATGTGAACCAAAAAAGGTAGAAAAGTGAAAATTTGACCTTGACGTAGTTTTCCAAGGTCAAGGTTGTGATCTAATTTTCATCCCCTTTGCCTCCCTGAATATAACGCCTTTTATTTTATCTTTCTATCTTATCCGGTTTTGAGATACAGTATGTGCAAAAAAAAAGTACAAAAGTTGAGATTTGACCTTGACCTAGTTTTCTCAAGGTCAAGGTCATCGTCTCATTTTTATCCCCTTTGCTGTCTGAGTGATGTGCTTTTAGTTTCATCTTTCTATCTGAACGGTTGTGGACAAACTAACGGACGAACACACGAACACTGACAACTACACTCGTTCTTCACGTTAATGCTTCCAGGAACCACACGCGAGTAAAGAATTCCACGATAGACCAACAAAATATTTATCTCATTATTTAGGGTAATTTAAACATTCTGACCCCCCCCCCATACTGATATTACACCAGCTTCTATCTGTATTACCATTAAAACACTCTGACAGACTGTTTAAAACACTTTTTGTGTCTCACAGAAGTCAGACACTCACGGAACCGAAAGCACTTCCTGATGTCGTCAGCCAATAGAATGCACGTACGTTATCACGTGACTGATTACGAAAAAATCCGCGATGAGGTGAAGTTGCCAGTGTTGATGTGTGAATGTACAACACATCACCGGTTGGCGGGATGTAACGGGGGGACTGAGAGGGGGGTGGAGACAGACGTCTACCTGGGAGCAGAGCGTGATGATGCTCATCTGGATCAACTCGGCAGGTTTTTCTCCGCTGCAGTAATTACCTGAGCAGAAACAAACCATGTTACTAACTGGACTCATGTTCTACAAGTGTCCTCTCAGAGCCGCTCCTGAATCTGGTTCTGATCAGAATCCTCTCCACAGGCAGCTGAACCGATCTCCTGGTGGATTGTCCTCCTATAGACTGGTGTACCTACCCTGGTACAGTGTGGCCATGTGGCTGCTGAGGCTCCACAGCCCATACAGAGCACACAGCTTCGTCAGCACGGGTCTGAGACCGGCCGGCGTGTCCTGATCAACAACACGCTCGTAAAACCTCTGGAGACAGTTGTGTTCAATGTAGGCCATGGCCAGAGAACGGCAGAAGTACACCTGAACACACACACACACACACACAAGAACCTGATGCTGTTAAATCATAGACCTGGTCTTTGTCTCAACACTGGTGATATGTTCTCACTCATTTAACTTTGAATCTGTCTTTCTCCATCTTCACCTGTGTGACGGAACACAGGAGCTGTTCTTCTCACCTGGCTGTCGTTTCGCGCCTCAAACTCATCCTTTCCAGAGGCTTTCTGCTCCTCCAGCCTCTTCTGGCTCTTCTCCAGCAGGAAACACACCAACCACCTGTAGGCCGCCACCGGCACTGGATTCACAGGGGACATTTAAATAAATGACCTTGATTCCCTTTCACTTGTGACATTGTGACCTATGACCCCTATGAAAAAAATTGGTGAGTTTGGACCTGATGTGAACCCGATTCTGGACAAATGATTTGTTGTCATGGAGAAAACAGTTCAACACCTGGGAGATTACAGATAATCCAGTAGCAAATTATTGGTGAGAGCTTAATGAGGGGGTGTAACGTGAGTGAAAGTAAAGAATAAAGACACAAAGAAGGCGGTGCTTTAATCACACACCTGCTGCGTCCATACACTGCTCCACTGTTGCTGCTGGAAACCTGCTTTCCAGGATGTTGTGGAAATCATTCAGGAAGTCTACGGAGTGAAGAGGAGACTCAATCCGGGCGGCGCCTGCAGAGCAAAAAGAAGGAAATGACTCTGCTGCCCTACGTTAACCCCTGCCTGTCACATGGGACTGACCGTGTTGTTTGGCGTGCAGCCAGCCCAGCAGGTAGTTGCTGGTCTGTTGCAGCAACACGTTGTTGTCTCCCTCATACGTGCAGTTGGGATCGTTGTCGTTCCTCAGGTCACCCAGTCGGTTCACTGGAGAGAAAACACATTATTGTTCTATATTTGTGGGGTCAAGAGGTCAAGTTATAAGAGTCCAACCTGCATCATAAGTCTCATGACCAGCATATTAGAAATTACAAGTTCAAGTTTTAGCCTACTCAGTTAATTTACAGTGAGTTTGCTAAGGATTGCGTGTGTGTGTGTGTGTGTGTGTTTCTGCACATGCGTGTGACTGACTAGCCAGGTATCCGTGCCCCCCACAGGCCTCCCGACACTCCTGAATGCCCCTCTGGGCGCTCCAGGAGCCCAGCGGTTTGCTGCTGCAGCTGATGGCGTGGATCTCTCTGCCCAGCTCAGACTGGAAAACACAGAAACACGTTTTCAAGACTAGAATTTATGTCCCAGGATCGACCTGGATGGAGACAAACGTAACATACGTGGTGTTTTACGGACCTGTCTGTCGCTCTTGTCCCTCATCAGAAGGCCCATCTGGAACTCAACGAAGTTCATGAAGATGGATTTGGAGAAGTTCTCCAGGGCGTACGCTGCTGCCAGGTATGGGATCAGACGCCATTGCTGGAGGAAACACACACACATGATGAATGTGTGTGAAGCTGTGCTTTGGTCACGTGTGTCTCTGCTGCTTCAGCTCCACCTGCAGCTGGTACTCCAGAACAGGAATCTCCTCCATGGGTTTGGGTCCAAACTGCCGTCTCGTAGCCGAGAAGCGGATGGCGACCGTCAGCGCCAGACTCAGGTTGATGAGAGAAATCCTGGTGATGGACACCCTGCCCGCTGACAGGGCCCCCAGAGACACCCCAAAACGCTTGTTGGGGTCCTACAGGACAGTGGAGAGAATGTGTGCTCCATGGGACACGAAGATAAATGCATTACAAATTAAATAAATGACGGATTTCCTGCTGACCTTGAACGGGGTCACGTAGCAGCCGTCAGGAGTAACGTCTCCTGTCCTGTTCAGCAGATTTTCACGAGGAATTCTCACGTTATGAAATGAAGCAAACCTGATGTCAAAAACAGAAACGTGACAACCAGGACAGGGAGTGAATCTGGGTTATTTTTTTAATGCTTGTAAAATATTTCCATTGTTTTGTTGGCGATTGTAATTTGACCAAAGTGTGAATTTCCATTTTTATCCTCATCCTTTAATGCTGGTCAAACCTGAAGGTGATCTGTTTACACCTCTGGTGGTCTGTTACCACACTATGTGTGACCTTTTTTATTTTTGTGAAATGGCCATAAAAATAAAAGTTTAAAAAATGGCTATAAATAAACAAACAAACAAATAAATAAATAAATAATGTATAAATATTTTTTCAATAAATTAAAATAAAAAATATATAAATAAATGTATAAAAAATATATAAAAAGACAAATAAAATATTTTAAAATGGCCATAAAAATAAAAATAAAAATAAAAATAAAACACTTCCTGTTTGGCAGTGGTCAGGTGTGTACGAAGCTTTTTTTTGTTGGTCCAGGACATTTACGCATGTGTGCCTAATCTAGTTTAACTAAAGGCTGTGTTTCAGGGAGCGTGTCCATTTCAAAAGATCACACCGTTCTAAAAACACAATGACCCGCTACAGTGGATAACAGCCATGATAAGAAAAATGGATGGATGGATAATAATCATAATGATGGATCAGATCTAGGTGGAATACCCATTATCCAGTCCATTCTGGCCCAGCTTCTTGCCTATGTCTCCAACAAGAACTCCAGGTAGAGCCAGTAGAGTCTTGGGATCTCTTACCTGCAACATAATGGTTGTACATTTACTAAATGAGACACATGTGCAAAATGTCTTTCCATCAGTGTTGGGTTTCAACCTCCTGGGACAATTATTCAGTCATTAAAAGTGACTTTGGTCCAGAGACTTACCGGGACGACGAAGGAGTGCAGGCCGTGACACACCTGGTCAGGTGTGTAGAGCTGAGCGAACACCACAGCGTGTGTCGCTGTCTTACCCAGGTTCCCCACCCAGAACTTAGCCGCCTCGAAGTCTGGGGAGTTGATGACAAACTCCTAGCAAGGTAGAAAAGAATGATCACCTCAGCTTCTGATCGATCAGAGGAAGAAAAACCAAACCCCTCTGATAAATCAGCATTTTCCTGCTGTTAATGGCTGAATCTGTACCGGCAGGAGGGAAGAGCTGCAATCAAGTTTGGGTAAACGGTGTGTAATTTGTGAGTACGTAAAGATAAATCAATAACAAAACAAAATACACTCCAAAACCAGCAGTAATATGAACCTAACAGTTTGAAATCGTCGTGGTTGACAGAAATCTGCGAGAAAAAATAAAGAATAATCAGAATTATTATGGAATGCCATCAAAAAATCCATATGAATGCATTTTTTGTGTGCTGACCTGGGTGGTGGGGTCATAGGTCGCCGTGGTCCTCATGGCTCTCGTGTTGCTGCCGTGACTCAGTTCAGTCAGAGCGAAGCATCCAAACGTCTAGAGACAGACGGAGGCACTTTGAAACTCTTAGTTCATCTCTAAAGACAAACCACTGCAACATGTGTGGATCAGTCAAGACTGTTCACCGTCATGTCGTCACAGTTCTTAACGTGTTTGCTGTGTCTCTCTGATCCCGTGTTCGCCACAGTCGCTCCAAACATCTGAAACAGAAGATGAACCCTCGGTGCTAATACTGAATAATGTCTGAAAACATCTGTTTCAGCTCAACTAAAAAATGAAAGCAGGTTCATGTCTTATCAAATAAACGATCATTTGAAACTATATTTTTTACAACTCACCCCTTTGTTGAGGAAGTACTTGGTGGCGACGCTCCAGTCGTACATACCCAGACAATCATTGAGCATCACAGATTTCCAGGGGTTGGTCATGATCTCCTCGTTGGTCAAGAAGGAGTAGCGAAAGAGTTGCTTCACCCTGTGGTTTCAATGAGAAGGTCAATGACCTGAGGTGCCGTGAGGATGAATTCAAGGATGAGTGGATGAAATATTCTGTGATATTGATAAAACAGCACCGGAGGAAGGTCAGTTCTCTCATCTTCTCCAGAGGGACGTCTTCACCAGGATGACGAGCAAACAGTGGGTCGTTTTCAAGGGTCTTGAACACGTGTTGCTGAAGGACCGAAGAGAAAACACATGAGATATGAATAGAGAGTGAGAAACTAGTGGAGCTCAGACAGGTTCCTTTATTGATAAGGTTATACCGTTCAAGAACAACAACTACATCTCTCTATTACAGTGTTGTAAATATCAAAGCTCTTCAAAATCTTTTTGCCTATTTTCAACAGTTTTTGACAAAACATGTTCAGTTTGACCAACAATGCACCCAGTTCTCCACACGTCTACCAACAAATAACCAGGATGTGGATTTAGTAATAATTAAACCAACATGTGACACCTTGAATGAATGATTTTCCTCTCCCTCGATGAATTTCAGCATTTCTTTCCAATTGAAAGAGGCTTTTCTCCTGTAGGAATCCAGAGGGCCAGTGGGAAGGTCCGGTACCTCATGATCCATCTTCTGTTCAGACTGCAGGTTCCTTCAGCAAATGTAGATAATGTCTATACAGCTTGAACTGTAACAGGCAGCAACAGGGACAGGAATGTCAGATCAACCAACTTAATAACAGAATATGATAACCGTTAGTGAAAGGTTCACGTCCAGATCTGGATATGTTTGATTGTTCCAAGAAGAACAAGTTTGTTTCTCGTTTGTGGAATCCTCGTTTGAAGAGTGTGAACTGAGAAACAGTGTTTGTATCAGGTGATAACAAATGGTCCATTGTCAGTAAAATAACTAATGTCAGGCTACAGCTGACACGTTTCTTACAAAAGAAATATCCCAAATTGTTAAGGACCATTTTATGCTTTGTCATAATAATAATAATAATAATAATAACTAAAACCTACCTGTGAAGGTAATATTTACTATGTCTATTGAAGCCTATTCAACTTAACAACATGGAGCAAGTTGGAAGTGAACAGGTTTAACAGGCTCACTGACTACCACATGAAGACATATTGTCTTTCAATGACCACCTGAGAAGAGAAAGAATAAACTTCACACATAAAAATGTGCGTTCTGCGCTGATCTGGGCTACCTGTGAGCTCTGCCAGTGAAACAGGGGTCACAAACACAATAACCTGTTCTAAAAATAGCTCATCTAGGCTCCAAGTGAGCTGCATCCAATTTGATTTTTTTTATTGTTCCATTTTAAATCACATTTCCATTGGTGAAAATTTGAAAATGACATGATTTGAATTTTAAAAAAAGGTCAGAAAAATGTTTCATATGTTGTTGGTCTTGAAGGATTATAACCTTTTAGTTAAAGGCAGCTTTGTACAAACAGCAGTTTTATTTTCCATTAAGACTCCCAAAAAGCAACCAAACATCCTGGCTCACATTTTGTTCTGCAGACTTATGACAGTAGAACAATTGCACAGATTTTTTTCCATTCCATTTCCAAACGGTTGCTCATGTTCACACCTAAGAGCAAATAATATTTGCTACTCAATGTGATTTACATGTTGTTTGACTGGGGAGCAAATCCCCTGCAGAAGCTCACAAAAAGCAACTACTTTACGTGTCATGAATACATTTGGTGTCACTGCATTGTTACAGCGTTTTATTACCGACATAATAAAGAAAAGGCGTAAAGTTCATCTAATTTTATGCGGGCAATTTATTATCTGTAAGAATTCATCGGCTATTACTTTCCTGCTGGGTACAATAGATGGAATCAGAGAAAGTGGCAGCTTTTAAATTTTATTTCTGGGGAGGCAAAACTTGCAATTTATGCGTCCAGGAAGAGGAGAATTGAAAACAATACCGTTCCAGAAGCAGCTCCTGTTTTCTGCTGTAACATCAGATGTCGCTTAAAACTAGAATTTGGTTTCTATAAATTGACAAAAGACCTGAATAACTTTAGGAACATCTGGTGTCACAAAAATGTCCTGTGGACTTTAGTTGATGACCACCTCACTTTTGCAAACTTCCTGTTATAATGCACTAATTTTCATATTGTATTTCCCTTTGTTTCTTGGTGTTTAATGTTTTTGAGTGTTTAGTGTTTTTGAAATTTCATCTAATGAAAAATTGTAAAATGTTCTAAATGTTCTAAATGTTAAATGTGATTGAAGTTTGTTTGGAAAAGATCTTCTGAGGCACTTAAATGCTTTCATCTGATGTAAAACTGCAAAATGTTTGAATGAGATTAAAGTGTTTTTGCAAAAATCAAAAAAAAAATCCCTTGATCAACACTTAAGAAGAAGAAGATACACTTTATTGATCCCCTAGGGGAAATTACATTTGTACACTTGTTGGGTTTTTTTTTTTTTAAATAAAAAAATATCAAGAAATGTGGTTCTGCATGTAGAATAACTAAAACATTCATATTTAAAACCAAACTGAAGGCCCGTCGTTGTAATAGAAACAGCAGTTTTGCAGTAAACTCTTTTATTCACGGTGAAGGTAACCTTTGGACTCACCTGCTGCCGGTCTGGGTCAGAGTCCAGTTCCCGGGGCTCGCTAAGCCCCGACCCTCCAGGGGTCACCCGTCACACACCCGCTCCTTCCGGGGCTGTGGACGTCAGAACCCGCTCCAGAACAGACGCGCTAGCTGCTCCAGCCCCCCCGTCACGTCTTACCTGTGGAACAGAGCGGCTTTCTCAACTCCGTGGTGCCCCCGCCCGCAGCGACCGTCCCGTGTTTACCTTGATTCACGTGAACACGTATAGCTTCTAGTATACAGGAAGCGCTCTTCGACCGGAAGTTAGTGTCACTTCCTGTTTGTACCCTTCAGAGTAAGAGCACCAGTCAGTCCGCCAGTAAATGTTTGACCGACTGTTGTAAATAGAAACGCTCAGCCGAACTCCAAATGGAGGTCCTTTTGTAGGTTTATTGTGAATATGAGCATTAATGATGGCGTTTGAGTTAACATTTATCCAAACTTTTGGAGGGGGAAAAGTCTTCTGTGGAGTGAATTCTGCAACAGCACAGACAAGAAAGCAGGATTGGACACAACCGAAAATGAAATAAAAATTTAACAAACCAGAAAGAGTGGGTGAATTTTGTGAGGCTATGATTGTTTGTTATGGGTTTAATTGATGCATCTGTTAAAGGAAGTAAATAAAGCTAATTACTAATTACAGTCTTTATGAGACTAAGAATTACTTAGTTGAAATTGATGAGATTTCCGTGCAGGCAAACGTGTGGATTATACTTTTGTTTCGCACATTGATATTGTGATTTTGTCTTTTTTTGAATTTTATGTTTCTTTGCAACCTCCACTTCTACTCACTTTGTGGGTCATGGGGGTGCTAGAGCCAATCACTGCAATGCGTTGCCAGCACGTTGAGGGAAAAGTTACTTATACAGTACATCAAAATATATATATATTTCAGGCTGAATGTTATATATGGTGTAATACTACTAATGAATGTTTAAATTACATTCTATTGACTTTAAATTACACAGCTGGGGACAAACAGACTGACAGATAATTGATCCCGATGGAAATTATGTAACTTGAATTACGGATTATGACTAAAATGTGTCATAAATCAAAGATTGAGAAATTTTGAAATGTAGAACTGTTCCAAATAAAGACATTCATTCATCACATGAAGACAACCGTTTATTAGAAAGCAGATTGTCAGTGGCTCGCATCTCACAAGTTGTTTTCTAGCTTGAAGTCTTCCTCACAGTGCTGAGACTTAGAAGTCATCTCATAGACCAGCTTGTGTCTTAAGTCAGGTTTTCTTCTGGGCTGAGTTTCACACACTGCACGCTTTTCATCAAGTTTTTTTTACAAGATAACAAGCAAGGCATAAAATGAATACTATAAGTCTTTACATTAGATTATAACTTGTTAAAAACTGCCTTGACCCATGAAGTGGGTCTAACTGCTGGGCGATGTTGCAGAGTGAAGTCATGTCAGGATGTCCACGGCACTCAGCAGGGTCCAAGACAAACGCATGGATTTAGAACGGAAGCATGAGATCTAATCAGCACCCACACAGTTAATGGAACTCCTGTTATCTGTGTTTACCCACCAGCTGCTTCCATTCAAAGTCAAAAAGAATGGAAATCCAAAGTAAAATGTTTTATTTTTCAGTTTTTTCACTGCTCTCCCGTAACGATTCATCAATAAGTTGATCTCAAACGCTGCAGCTCTGAGCCTTCACACACCAACAGATGTCATTAATGCAATACTAAAATTTGAGGTTGTGTCTCCAGTACATTATTTCTAAATTAATTATTTAGATAAATATGTATATTTAATAGAAACCACATCTACTTTTTTTTGGGGGGGGGGGGGGGGCACCATGCTTAGAGTGACCTTTTGCACATCAGAATATTATTTTTTTAAAAAGCCGTTTTACAATTCTGTCTTGTTGTCCGAACAGTGACGGACAAGATTGGAATTGTTTGGGGGTGGAGCGTCACATATTCAAACAAAAAAGGGTTTCTTATCATATTGACACACTTGAGTATTTGGATGTTATTGATTTGTCTTAGTTGTCTTTGATTAGTTTTCACGCTGTGGTTCAATCTGTGCTTGTTTAAACCCGACAGTGGTGGAATCTACCTTCCACTAACACTTAGCAGAATGAGACAACTCAGCACGTCGCCAATGTGAATGCATCAGTCAACGGGGTAAGAAACGATATGAACGCATCACTGCCTGTATGATGATGTATTGTAATAATCTGGCTGGACCAGAGAATTATTCCTGTTTGTTTACAGCTCCATTGCTGCCAATAACAGAATACTGGCTAAAAATAAAGGGTAATAAAACAGGATTACAAAGGGATGCAAACCCAGAGCAGCCCTGATAACTCGAGCATGAAGCACTCCAACGATATTTAATATCTGCTCATTTCCGACTTGTGTGGCTGGCGTTAGCTTAATTTGTTTCTAGTTTGGATGCATTCTATTGTCACAGCTTCCTTCCTCCAGAACACAGACTCGGGGTTTAAGGGTAGTAAAAACACTGTTTCACGCTAAAAATCATGATGTCCAGGAAGGCGTGAGGTGAGGATACGCTAACGCACATAGCTTCAGATCCACACGTCTGGAAACGAAATCCTTTCACCCATGAAGACCTAAAAATGCATCAAATAAAATGGCAAAGATCTAAAAAGTAAAGATGAATCTTGAAATGTTTTCATGTCCAGTCTCTGGCCCACAGCCAGTTAGCAGTTAGCAGTTAGCTCGGTTTCTAGCCACGGAGGTTCCAAGTGGCTACTTTAAGGACGTGGTGCAGAGATAAAGACACTGTCCAGCCTGACACCCGGGGTGTGTGTGTGTGTGTGTGTGTGTGTGTGTGTGTGTGTGTGTGTGTGTGTGTGTGTGTGTGTGGGACGTCTGCCTGACTGGGAGGAGACTCTACCTTCTGAAAAACTAATTTTTACGATTGAACGTTCCCTTCAAACGAGTCTGACCGATGTGGGATCCCTGGCTGGGGGGCAGCAGACCTCCATCATGAACACGGATCAGAATGAAACCCACACATGGACCTGGTTCAGACGTGATGGAACGCTGTTTTAGTCCCATTCTGACTTCATTCCAGACTCAAAGACTCTTTCTGGGCTCTGATCAGACCTGGGTTTAACATCTGATCGATCAGGTGTCATCAGGTCCCTACAGAATGGACCAATGATCAATATCCAGATCCTCCGTTTGTGTTTCCACTCCGTTGTATCGGCTCTAATCGTCTCAGCTTTGATGCCGGGTAATTTTCTGGAGGCAGTTTTCTATAACAGGATTATGCCGCCTCTGTGTAGCTGGTTGTCATGACTACGGAGCAGAAAAAGAAAACAGTCTGTCAGGGCGATACAGATCTCTCACCCACCTCCATCTGATTGGCGATCAATAAAGTTGTGACGTTGATTTGACGTTACGTGTCTCGGCGTTGGACGTGTTTACACGCGTGTAGAACAAGCGTGTGTTCAGGCGTGACAGTCTGGACTCAGATGTTAACACCAGGTCTGAACTGGCTATTCGGACGAAAACTCCCATCATGCAGTGCGGCAGATCATAACGACGAAGCGTTCCTTGATTCTGAAACAAAACGGATGTGAGGAAGAAGAACGGCGGGATGGCGTTGGACGCCTCCTTCACTCGTCCCGGGGGGCGTGGGGGGGGGCTCACTGAGCTGGGGTGCAGCGGTGGCTCTTGTACGTCCCTAGATGACGGAAGCTCCGCCCACACTGCTGGCAGCAGTAGGGCGTGGCCCCGCTGTGGATCCTCTGGTGGGTGTACAGGTTCCCCAGCTCCTTGAAGCGCCGGCCGCACTGGGGGCAGGCGTAGGGGCTCTCGCCGGTGTGCACCCGCTGGTGCCGCTTGAGTCCAGACAGTACTGAGAAGCCCTTCCCGCACTGGGAGCAGGGGAAGGGGCTCTGGGCCCCGCTGTGCACCAGCCGGTGGCTCTTTAAGCGGGCGGCGTGGCGGAAGCGCTCCCCACACTCCGGACACATGAAGGGTTTCTCCCCGGTGTGGATGCGCTGGTGCTGCCGCAGGTTCCCCAGGTAGTTAAAGTGGCGTCCACAGTCCCCGCATTTATACCCCCCCTCGATTTTAATTTCCTTTTTCAAAGACCCTCCTCCTCCCCCCCGACTGACGCCAGCCCCAACCCCGGCTCGTGGATCGACCTCATCCTGCCCCCCTCCGCCCCTTCTGGACTCACTCGGGCCGTCTCCCAACGGGGGTGCAGCCAAGCAGGTGGACTGCAGGTTCTGGAGCCCCTGGGGGTCAGAGGAGTCCGAGTGTATCAGTTTGACGTGTTCCTCCAGGAACACGGAGTCGGGGCAGAAGGTTCCACACAGAGAGCAGATGTAGGTGTGGCTGGGGAACGGCTGGCCTGGAACACAACACACATGAGCTGAGAGCGGCACGTTAGAGCGCACACACACACGCACACACACGCACACACACGCACACACACACACACACACACACACACACACACACACACACACACACACACACGCACAGGGTTAAACAATGGCAGCGTTTAGAGAACACCCCACCAGTCATGATGACGCTGCAAACCATTTCTGTAGAAGGGAAACATCGACTGTAGAGTTTGGACTACTGGGCCGTACCTGTCTACACGACGCAGGTGTTGTAACATGAGATATTTACAGAGAGATTTTTAGCATTCAGCATCAACTGCCTGTCAAACGGCAGTAAAACAACCGTGTCTCCACCGTCTCGCCACGGATTCACTGATGCAGCAGCTGTCTCCTAGTTTGACAGATCAGTTTTCTTTAAAACTGCATTCTGTGGCTTTATTCATGTGTTTACACTGTCAGGGGTACACATGATGTCATGAATGTGGGTTCAAACCAATCTACGGTAGCGTCCTCCTCGCTGCGTTCTCTTTTCAACCTGACTGTCAAACTCCTGCACTTACTGCTAGAGCGCCCCCTGGAGGACATTAACCTGTAAACATCTAGGGCACATGTGTCAAACTCAAGGCCTGGGGGCCAAATGTGGCCCCCAACATCATTTTATGTGAAGAATAAAAAGGTCAGAGTGTCTAAAAATAAATTTGTCAAAAGTGTGCTTTGGCCAAAACTACATTTCCCACAATGCAGTAGTTCAGCCCATCTTAACTCTGACTAAACGTAGTGAACAAAGTTAACGTCCTAACTTGTGTCTGATGTTATTTTTCTTTATTGATTGATAGTTTGATCCTTGATTGATGGAGTTCTGTGGGTTTAATAACCTGACAAATGAAAAGGATTTATGTTAGAACAGAGAAACAAACAAACATGTTTTTTCTGTCTAACTGTAATGTTTGGAACTAGAATCAGTCAGACATTCAGAGTTCTTTAACATTATAGTTACATTACATTTATTTTACATTACAGTGAGTTACAGTGAAACATCTTCTTTAAACTCCTTCAAAGTTCATTGGATTGATTTAAACAGCTTTGGTTACATCATAAGGATCAATAGTTTGATCCATAAGATAATCTGAATCCTGGTGGTTGTGAACCTCGTGCCCCTCTGATCCACACCCACCTGCTGCCAGCCGGTCTGAGTTGCCCTCCAGGGGACTCCCTCCCTCCCCCGGAGAGCTGTGGGGCTCCATGGAGAACTCAGATGGCTGAACGTGTGTCAGGGGGACCTGGACCTGCTCCAGCCGACCCTTCTCCCTGCTCGGCGACTCGTCCTCATCCTCCTCATCTTCATCCTCTGTCTCACCGGTGGGTGTCCTGTCACAGTCAGGATCCTTCATGACTGAGAACAAAAACACACAGGAGACAGTTGGACTCTTGACTGAGACTTAACCCTTAGATCAGGGGGGGTCAAACTGAGGTGTCATCAGCATCACGGCTGTCCTCAAAGGGCCAGATGTAACTAATAAATGTAACTAAATGTAACTAATGTAATGTTACTACTCCTTAATGTAACTAATAAATGTAACTAAATGTAACTAATGTAATGTTACTACTCCTTAATGTAACTAATAAATGTAACTAAATGTAACTACTCCTTAATGTAACTAAATGTAACTCAGTGTAATGTAACTAAATGTAACTACTCCTTAATGTAACTAATAAATGTAACTAAATGTAACTCAGTGTAATGTAACTAAATGTAACTACTCCTTAATGTAACTAATAAATGTAACTAAATGTAACTCAGTGTAATGTAACTAAATGTAACTACTCCTTAATGTAACTAATAAATGTAACTAAATGTAACTCAGTGTAATGTAACTAAATGTAACTACTCCTTAATGTAACTAATAAATGTAACTAAATGTAACTCAGTGTAATGTAACTAAATGTAACTACTCCTTAATGTAACTAATAAATGTAACTAAATATAACTCAGTGTAATGTAACTAAATGTAACTACTCCTTAATGTAACTAATAAATGTAACTAAATGTAACTCAGTGTAATGTAACTAAATGTAACTACTCCTTAATGTAACTAATAAATGTAACTAAATGTAACTCAGTGTAATGTAACTAAATGTAACTACTCCTTAATGTAACTAATAAATGTAACTCAGTGTAATGTAACTAAATGTAACTACTCCTTAATGTAACTAATAAATGTAACTAAATGTAACTCAGTGTAATGTAACTAAATGTAACTACTCCTTAATGTTAAATAACTGAATTTCTGACTGATTCTAGTTCCAAACATTACAGTTAGACAGAAAAAACATGTTTGTTTGTTTCTCTGTTCTAACATAAATCCTTTTCATTTGTCAGGTTATTAAACCCACAGAACTCCATCAATCAAGGATCAAACTATCAATCAATCAAGAAAAATAACATCAGACACAAGTTAGGACGTTAACTTTGTTTACTACGTTTAGTCAGAGTTAAAATACTGTAGGATGAACTACTGCATTGTGGGAAATGTAGTTTTACTTTAAAGCACACTTTTGACCTATTTATTTTTTTATGATGTGGCGGGCCACATCTGGCCCTCGGGCCTTGAGTTTGACACATGTGCCTTAGATGCACAGGTGGAGGTCCAATTCCAGTAGCATAAGAAACACGAACGAAAAGTGGTCTCTCTCTCACACACACACACACACACACACACACACACACACACACACACACACACACACACACACACACACACACACACACACACACACACACACACACCTTTCAGGTCTGATGGATACTCCATCGGTGCTATCCACTCGTAGTCGTACATCCTCTTGCTCCCAGAGGGGATCATGCTGAAGATGTCCTCGGAGGTGGCCTCGGGGTCTCCCGGTACCGACCCGGGTCCAGCCAGCCCGCTGTCCGGCCACAGGTGCAGGGAGTGCGGGTCGGGATCCGGACGGAGCTCCCGGTCTCCGGTGCTGCTCTGATCTGCGTCCATTTCAGCGCATCCCCGTGAATTCTTGTCCTTCATGAGGTAGTCGCAGATCGCGTCGATGTTCTCCTTCTTCACGCCGGGCAGGACCCTGGTTCTCCGGGGGTCCACGTTGTTGTGTCTGCTGGCCGGGCAGAGCTCGCCTTTCTTCAGGCCGGCGTCCGCCGACTCCATCGGCGCCCCGACGGCGAAAGGCTCCCGTTGCACCGTGTCCAGCCGCGCCTTCAGGACCTCGATCTCCTCGCTTTTGTCCCGCAGCTCCATCTTCAGGACTCGGATCCGGATGCTGACCATCTTGCGGATCTCGGACAGCGCGGTCTCCAGCACCACGCTGATGTTCCTGCCCAGGTGCTCCGTGATGTCGCTCACCGAGCACAGCAGCTCCTCGTCCGGCTCCAGCTCGGAGAAATCGTCGTCGCCGCGGCTGGTCGAGCCGTGGGGCTCCATGACGGGTCCGTGGAGCTCTGGACACAGTCGGGCTTCAGCGAAACTGGAGTTCCGTCTGCGACTCATAGATCGGCCGCGTTATTCGCGTTATTTCACGGTCTGCTATCGCTAGCGAAAAGCTACTTAGCAAGCTAATGTTTAGATGCTGCTGCGCGACTCTAGTTTGAGTAGCGTCAGTCAGACCGGATGTGGAAACATCCTGTCTTCAAAATAAAGGTATTTTATTATTGTTAGGTATGTATCTGGATTATCCTTTGTTGATGGAATTTTATTTTGAAGTCAGATAACGGAAACGTAGTCATTTTACCCACGAACTTGACAGTTCAACGCAACAGTTGTAGCAATGGCCGAATCCGGCAGTTTCCGCCTGCCTTCACGAGTAGCGCCCCCTGGAAAAAGCAGCGGCGTTGCGGTCCGCACCCCCACCAGCCACATGATGACACTGTCCACCGAGAAAACACGATCAGCGGCGGCGATACTGACACGAATTCTTACCTACCTACTTAAGTAGTTAATTCTGTGTGTCAGATGGACTGGGAACACCTTGGGATTCTCCCTGCAGAGCTAAATGATGTGTCTGGGGGGGGGGGGAGGCATGGGCGTCCTGGATAAGTGGTGGAAGATGGATGGATGGGTGGGATTTTCAGAAAAAGTTGAGATTATTCTTCAGTTTAATATTTTTCATGATGAATTCGTATGTGTTTCAAGCACTCAATCAATCTCTCTGTGTTGCTTGACGAACGTCCTGCACCTTCTGAACAACTGGAATAACTTCACTTTTATGACGTAAAGGCTCACCGACATCAAAAAGACCAAAAGAAGAGTCAACTGGACTTTTTTAAGGAAGGCTGAAGATGCTTCAGCCCTAAACACCTTGAAACAAACAGGGACCTCAACATGGGGGTGTACAGACAACCCACCCACACTGATCAGTCTTCTTTTTGATTCCCACCCCCCACTGGAACACGTTAGGGGGCATCGGAACCTTGAACCATGAAGCCCAAAACATCCCCACCAGAACAGAAGGAAAGGTCAAGCAGCAGAAGCACATCAGGAACACTCTCAAACACGTGGCCATCCAACGGGGCCTCTGTCAACACCAATAAATACAAGTTATATAAGAATTAAAATCAAGAGCTGCCATGTAGCCATCTTGCATGGTTTTCTTGATGGACAGACAGACTAACTGGTCAATAGACTGGTCAATAGACTGGTTGAGGGACTAGCTGATATTGTTTTTTGACTGCAGGACATGATGACATCATGGAGATTTCACTTTCATCCGGTTCTGTTTCCTGTGTAAAAGAACAAATTGTGAAATCCCTGAATGCCACATTCATGACCTGCTGTCTAAAACTGTTCCAGGGTGAAATGAAGCAGCGCTCCAACATTTACAGAGTCAGACTTTTACAACCAGTCATCTGACTACAGCGTGTGGAGGACAGAGGTGGTGTCGTTGGGCTGCAGCACCAGATACTTGGAGAGAGTGCTGAGCCATCACATATCTGGTCATCCCCTCCATGTGATTGTCTTCAGGCTGCCGTCATAAAACCAGAGCTTTGGTCCAGCTTCATACAAACACGGTCGCTGACAGAGGAACTAGAGGAGGAAAGGAAATGCTGAGTGTGTTCCTGTAGTGTCAGAGGGAAACACATTCTGGCTGAAACACAGACCCAAACCCACACAGGAGGGGCAGAAGGGCAAACCCTGAGTGGAATGTTTAGAGTGGATCAATAGGAGAGTTCTTGGTTTGTGTTTTAAACAGTGTCTCAGAAACACAGGCCTGTCAGCCGCTCTCAGCCCTGTTAGGGATTATTTGTTCAGTGAGTGATCATTAATCTGAAAGCTGCACTCTTGAGTATGTAGGCAGAATTATAAGAAGACATATTTCCCTTTTATTAAATACATAGCAATAGATGGAGCGATCAAATTATGTAAATAAAGTTAAATATAGTGATAAACAACATTTTTCTGTGTGTTTGCTGCAAACATGTAGGTCTCTTAACCATTCAGTCACACAATAAAAGAGGTTTAATCTTAACCCAGACATGTCACCGTAAATATATCAGATCATCAATAAATCAATGGCAAAACCAGCAGATGCTTTTGATTATTTTTACCCTCAGAAAAAAACAGAAAGAGAGAGAGAGAGAGAGAGAGAGAGAGAGAGAAGTCAGCATGACTTTTATTTTGAAAGGGCCGTGAGCGGCTTCAGTGTGTGTGTGTGTGTGTGTGTGTGTGTGTGTGTGTGTGTGTGTGTGTGTGTGTGTCGTTCAGCCGTCCGCCGTTACCGGACCGTCATCTGACCACCGACAACATGTCAGGCACCGGCGGGAACCGGAGACAGAGCTCGACTAACGGACAGCAGCCGGTGGAGAAACCAAACCGACACGGAACGGGTACTGTAACTTTTCTAGGGGGTTCTAACCTGAGGGAGGGGGCAGCAAAATGGTTATAATGGTTATTATACAAATAATAATATAAATAAATGTTTCCAATCAAGTAATAACCGCTGTGAACATCATGAAGGAGTTGTGTACACATGGAGATATTGATTATGTTAGTTATACCATCAGTAAGAAATTAATAAATAAGGTTGAATATGTTTGTTTCTTAGATCTGATAGAAAATCTGATATCAGACATGTTCAATCAGGGTTGGGGTTTGGGTTAGGATTAGGGTTCAGGTTAGGATTAGGGTTGGGAGTTAGGGTCTGGATTATGGGCAAAGATTAGTGTTAGGGTCAGGGATTAGGTTTAGGATGACAGTTAGGTTTAGGTTTGAGCATTGAAGGTAAGGTTTGGGGTCTGAATGAGGATTAGGGTTTAGGGTCAGGGACAGGCTGAGGGTCTCCACGGTTCTCCACCTGAGGACACGTGACCCCCACCACCGAGGGTTCTGTCTGATGCTGCTGAACGAACAAAGCACGTGTCACGTTTTTACACGTGTAACCCCACGTTTCACGTTTTACAGTGCGTGGTTTCTCCAGGGACACCAGCTTGAAGGCGTCTCCACCAGCATGTACTGGAAGCATCCCAGCAGGTATCTGATTAGAACGACAAATGTCCCAGCGTTAGTCATCGCTTTCTAAAACAAGTCTTAGCATACAGATGTCGTCACGTATGTCACGTGTTGTCTGTATTATCTGGGGGTCAGCAGGAGGAATTAATTAAAATAACAAAAATCTGTCATTTTGGTTGTCAGAGTTTAACAGTCCATTAGATCATGGAAACATACCTGTACACGCCTTAGTGTGTACACACACACACACACACACACACACACACACACACACACACACACACACACACACACACACACACACACACACACACACATTCAGAAATGTGATGTGTGATATGATCTTCGCTGCACAGGAAGTGCTGAGTTCAGGTGTCAATCTGGACGGGTCATAAGAGACCACATGACCTACACATGGATTCCCCTAAAGTCACTCATTAATCCTGGAGGCATTCACACATTTACCCCTCCTGGATGAGTTTGTAAGGGGGTAAATAAAACAGGTCTTTCTGCACTGGACACTCAGCCGTGATGCGTCCGATGGTTCAGTTCCTGGACAGGTTTGTGGTGAGGAGATGTTGGAGACATCGTATCGTTAAACATTTAGAGGATGGACCCCTTGAGATGAACCACCTGGTTTTGGAGGAGGTGTTCAAGCAATGATGTAATGAAAACACAATCTGAGCAAAAACATTCATCCATTCACCGGCAAAAAAATTATTTCAGATCTTTGTCTACAACTGGAAGCCATACTTCCTTTACTTGTAAGAAAAATGTATAAAATTTTAATTATCTAGCAAAAAGTAACATTTTTATTTCTGGTGATTAAAATTTCTCATCTAGGTGCAGGCTGAGTAAGTTAAAAAAAGTGTTGAACAACAATAAATATATTTTATGCCCCTTTAGTACCATTTACACACTTAGATAGGGGCAACTCAAACAGATGTAAAATATCAAATAAAACCTTAACCTCATGGATAGATAATAACAATAATACTAAGTCTAATGCTATTACTGCTACAACTAATTACAGTAGAAGCAGTAGTAGTTATTATCATGATAAATAATAATTACAATATATATTGTGTGCAGTGAGAGGGACGTGTTAGAATAACCGTATGTGTGTGTCCAGCGCTGCCTCTGCTGTTGAATGTGGTCCAGGGTCCAGAGCGTCTTCCTGCAGATGAGGAGCTGCAGGAAATGTTGAGAAGCAAACTGCGTCTCCTGGAGCCTGATGGAACCAAGGTTAACGCTGTGTTTAAGGTACGGATCACTCAGCCTGACCGCAGGGCTAGAATACCCATCATCCTCCAGCCCATCGCGGGGTGTCTTTTATCACAATATGAGTTAAATAGCAGTGTCATCAGCATATATGGAACATGGGATTAGTGCAACATGTCAACAGAAACAGTAACTTACATCTCATCAGGACATTAGGATTGGTGAAGCTTCTTCTAAAGGGTACACAATAGAAATAGATCATTGATGGATGGATGGCGATACCTCATCCATCATTTTTTGTTTTCGGGGATGGAAGCATGAACTCTGGTCTGATTGGTTCAACAAGAATGACGCTCACGTCTTTCCATCATTTGTGTTCACAATCAAAGCAATTACTGAGCTAGCTGCACAATAAAGAGGTTCATCACAGGCACAGAAGGAGGAAGACAGTGACGAGAACAGATTGGGTTCTCTGGTGTCACGATGAAGACAAAGATGGGACCTGACCGGGTTCTCACATCTCACCAGGAGGACGACAAGGACTTATATTATATTCGCTGAAGCTGAAATACATGAATTCATGTTGGTTTCTATTAAAATGTTGACCAGTGCAGTCATGCAGACTCAGTTTTACATTGTATTGTCATCTTTTCTCATCTTAGGAGTTGTCCAGTCATCTCATCTCCATTAACAGTGAAGAAAAGGCTTTGTTTGTCACTTTCAAATCCCTCGAGGAGATCTGGAAGTTCACCACATATCACACAATAGGTAGGTTTAGAGGTCAGTGTAGTCATTTCCAGGAGTCAATCATTAATTTGATTGCTTTACTAACTTTTACTTCTCACCTCCTTCACCCCAGGTTTGTTGGGACTGTGTTTGGAGAGTCTTCTATTCGACCAGACATTCTGGCTCAGTTCTTTAGAGGAGGATGTTGCCATTGATGTGTCCGTTCAGGAGGACACCCTTAATGCTGTTTACAAGGGGATCCTCATGCAGGAAGGTGGGTGATGAAACACGGTCACTTTGTGCTGATGTATCTGTGACGCGGACTCATGAAAATGAAAACCTCTGAAATGAGCGTCCAGACTCACTCACTAATCATTTGTCCTTAGATTCATTGTTTGCTAGCTGTAGCACCAACCAGATGTTTGACAGCTCCACCTCTGGGGGCGACCTGTATCTGGAGCAGGGGGACATAGCCCAGTTTGAGCCTCCCTTCCTGGGCTCTGGGTGGACTGTCCTCTGCCTGGCTGATGGGGCCCGAGGCACCTCACCAAGACCTGCTCTGGAGCCAGTCAGCCCCTTTCACCAGTAAGTCACAGGGACATACTGGCTGTGGGAACTGGGTGGATCCAGTCTCATGGACTTAAACGGGTCTCATGTGACATATGCTTATTGGTTCCATTTTCCACAGATGGTTTCTTAAATCTGGTGCAGAAAACATGTTAGTTGGTGACGGAAAACCCACATGTGACTTCCCTCTGCAGTTCGGTGAGTCCAATAAAATCTAGTCTATTTTATATATATATGTAAAATAACTGTTTCGTTTTGTCTGTGTGTGTTTCTCAGCTCGGGGAACCTGTCTGGCCACAAAGGAGTATTTTGCTGAGGCCCCAGATGAGCTGAGCCTGGCACCTGCTGATCGCATCATCATCGTGGGACTGTTGGTGTCTTGTCTGGATTGGTTCACAGGAAGGAAAGAGTCAACTGGACAAGTAGGTCTCGTCAGGACAAGCTTGGTGAAACCATGCACAGACACTGACAAGTGAGTGTATCAACTACTGCTGTCAGTCGGGTCATTTCTTTTACATTCAGTGTGAAATGAAAATATGGCTTATTTGTTTTACTATCTGCTACCCTTCCAGTTCAACAGATTTTCTTTTGGATGAAGAAAAAGGTGTTTTCTTCAGGGTGCAAGAGGATAACATTAAAGAGGAAGCAACTGCCTTATTAAAGAAAATATTTCAGAATGATTTTGGCCATCACTACAAGCTGGGTAAGATCTACAGGCTCCCGTCTTTTTACTTAGACCATGTTTTTTTTACCCTCCACCAAGGAGGATATAGTTATAGAAAACATAATTTTCACACTCACATGTTTTTTTCTTGTTTAATCTCAGATGTGGTCAGCTATCAAGGCTTTGGAAAGAAAGCATGTAAGTCTTGTCACACAGATGTCATGTTGATTTGGGTTTTTTTGGTCATTATCTCTTATCCATTTCAACACAACATTTTAAACCTTCATTATCTCACAGGTAGCTCTCCAACCAGCCATGACACTCATCATCCTGACCTAAAGACGTCTATTCAGAGGATTCTAGACCAAAGAAAGGAGTTAGATTCCATTGGGATCACGAAACAGGACTGTTTTGTGGCTACGGAGGAAAAAAATCCAGGACCTCCCTGTTTCACGGTTCACCCAGTTGTAGAAGGAAACAACAACGCTGAGAACTTCATTCCCCTTTTCTCTTTCTTGGAAGGACGAGACTACAAAGAAGAGTTTGGCACCCTGTACAGTCTGGGTCCTGATGGACTTTCCTCCTCCATCTTTACTGGTCAATCTGATGTGGACGAGCTGATTACATTCCTGGGTGTTGCTAGGGAAACAGCCAGGAAGAAAATGTTCTTTTGGTCGCAGATTCGTTTGTGCTTCCTGCTGGGCAAGCTCTCTGCTGGGAGATCCAAATTCAACCAAGCCAGGGTTTACCTTGAGGAGGCCCTCACCGTGCCCCGGGAACCCTTCACTGACCTCAGGCTGCTCGCTAGCATCTACTCCAGCCTAGCAGACATTTACCTCCTGCAGAAAAATGCCAACAGTTTTTTTGCGCTGACAGAGCGACTTGTCGCCTTGCTACTGGGGACCCCAGACTGCCTGGAAAGTTTGGAGGTCAACACTGCTCTTAAAGTCATGCTCAAGAAAGCTGTTCTCTCTCATAATAAAGTGGCTGAGGCCCAGGCTTGTTACCTGTTGGCAAAGTACCACTGGATTCATGCTGATAGGAGACAGGTCATTCCCTATCTCGAGAGACTTCTGGCTCTTTGTAATGAAAATCCAATAACATGGTGCACCTCTCTCAGTCAAGGGTACCTAACCCTCGGGAGACTCTACAGTGAACTTCAACTTCCTCACCTTAGCATCAGTTCAGCCAGGAGAGCTTGTCTGCAGCCATCGGCGACATTGTCAGATAGCCTTAGCGGTATCCTTCTAGTTTGGGACAGTGTCACCAGACTATATGGGACCCCAGACCAGAAGGCCTCCATCCCCCCTCAAGCGGCTCCGTATTTCCACCGAGCCCTGACTCTTGCCAAAGTACAAGGAAGTGAAAGTGACCATGTTCTGAGCTATCACCTGACTGTTTGTCTCTGCCAACTGTTTTGTATGCATGGAATGGTTGGACATGCTATTTGCTACATGCACACGCTCATCCACAGCAACCCCCCTTCACTGCGACCCCCCATTTGTGTTGCAGAGAGAAACAGTTTACTAATCTGGCTGGCATGGCTTTACATCAGCAGCAGTCAGCCGTCTGTGGCTTTGGATGTCCTGGACTTAGTTCTGGCCTCCATGCCAGAACACTGCACGACTCCTCAGGAAGGTGTGAGTTTGTATTGATTACATCCTGCGTTGATTTATTGTAATTGTCAGCGTTTGTGTGTTCGTCCGTTAGTCCGTTAGTTCGTCCGTCCGTCCACCAAATGTCTTCACAACCGTTGCAGACAGAAAGATGAAACAAAAAGCACATGACTCAGGCAGCAGAGGGGATGGAAATGAGAGGATGACCTTGACCTTGAGAAAACAAGGTCAAATTTCAACTATTGTACACTCAGGAACTGGATAAGATAGAAAGCCAGTGTGAGTAAGACCATAGATCAAAGCTAGTGCTTTGATCAATGACAGTAGGTCAGAGCACTAGCTTTGGTCTTTGACCTATGCAAGTAGGTCAAGGTAAAATTTTGAATTCTTGGGTGTCGCGGGATGTTGCAGTCTGACTGCATTGGTTCTTGTTGGAGACTTGTTAAAGCAATGATGTCATAAATTTGCCAAAGTTTGAGATGTAACAGGATAATAGCGTAATGACTTCTGGCCAACAACGTGATGATTTATCACGAACTCTAAACCTAACGCTAACCCTAATGCTAAACCCTAACCCTAACCCCTACTTATGAGGTCATTATCCCAGTTATTACGTTATTTGGATTATTTTTACATGATTGATGCTGGTTGCTCTGTTTCTGGAGTTCTGAAAGTTCCAGGAACTTAAGGAAGGAAAACAAATCTTAGATACTTGAGGTATTGTTCCTGTCTCCTAGAAAAGTTCTTGGGAATAATCATTTCATTTGAATTGTCATTTAGAAGTAAAAGACAAAACCCTCAGTTACTTATTTAATTCTGCAGAGGAACTTCCTGGTTCAAAGTACAGTGATTTGTGTAAATGTAAAGTTAATGGACTACAATCACCCAGTAAACCAAAGTATCTGTTGGAAACATGTAACCAATTAAAACACAAAATGTTTGGTGACTTTAGAAGAACGAACTGATTTATCTTCAGACTCTTTTCATGGATGTGTTTGTAAATGCAGGTGTGGTCCTCAACATGAGCGGTGTGGCTCTCCGATGCATGGGTGACCTCCGGAGGGCAGCAGAGAGCTACCAGGCTGCTGCTGATGTTTGTCAAGAGTATGAAGACGCAGCAAACTGGGCCGTAGCGCAGGCTAACCAGGGTTAGTCAGTGTTTGCTTGAAACACATGATCGCTCGATTATTGTCTGGAATCCAGGCCGGATCATCACTCTCACCTGATTTGTCAGGAACCAGGTCATCCTGTGATGTCACCACAGAACCATCTGAGAAATACTAAATCAAACATGTCCCTGTTGAAAACTAACTACTGACTACAACCTGTACAAACAGGCAAAGACAAGAAGCTCTCCTGGCCACACACACACACACACACACACACACACACACACACACACACACACACACACACACACACACACACACACACACACACACACACACACACACACACACACACACACACACACACTAATTCACCACTGTGAAGTTATTAAACACCAGAGAAGTTAATCAACATGGAAATAAAAGATGACTTTATAGATTAATGTTCAGTAAATGAAAGTAATAAAACAAATGAAATAAGGTTAGAGGCTGGACTAAAAAGGTCAAAATAATCCAATAAATAAAATTCAATTAAAAAACAGTCTAAAAGGGTGAATAAATAAATCCTCAATGAGCATTTGAAGGCCCCAAATAGAGTTACATGCACTGGTTTATGGCTCAGGGTGGACTGGCATCGCGCCCGGAGTGTCCCCTACCCCACACCCCCAGTCAGCTGGGATACGCTCCTGCACCCCACGGTGAAGCAGATGAAGCAGGTTTAGAAGATGAATGAATGAATGCATGAATGAATGAATGAATGAATGGTTGAGGTATCTGATGCACACATTAATTTTATTAGTGACATTTTTTGTGATTGTCAGTTTCTTGTTTCTCGTACCCGTCCTGTTGAAGGCCTGCTGTGTCAGAAGGCTGGAGCTCACGGATTGGCTCAGAGGCACCTGACGGAGGCGGTGCTCCTCTTCTCTGCGCTGGAGGATGAAGGTCACGAGGAGAACTTCATCACCGTGCTGCTGGAGCTCGGTCAGCAGCACGTGAAGCAGCAGCAGCTGGACAGCGGGAAGGGATGCTACGAGTGGGCCCTGCTGCTGTCTGTACATAACAACCTACTATACTGTAAATACACACACACACACACACACACACACACACACACACACACACACACACACACACACACACACACACACACACACACACACACACACACACACACATAACTGCATGTGTCCCCAGGTCAGCTGGCTGCCACCAGGCGCCTGTGCCGGCTGTACGGGGGGGAGAGTCCGGACCAGGCTCAGTGCATCATCTACAGCCAGCACCAGGTGGCGCTGCTGCGACGTAGCGGAGACCGAAGACAGGAGGCGGACGCTCTGGAAGCCATCAGCCATCTCTACCTGTCTCTGGGGACAGAAAGGTGTGTGTCTGAGTTCACGCCCCCGCCATGCAGGACACGCGTGTCCATCCACAGCCTGTCAAAAATGTTACAGTTGTTACGTGATGCTGGAAAAAAGGGCAGCATATTTTATTTCTTCATCACATTTTTAAGAATTTGACTTTACAACATATAAACTGAAGAGACTTTTGATTCTTCACTAATGTTTGTGAATGTTTCAGGGCGAACCGGGTGGCTCTCGACTACACCAAGAGCAGTTTGGCCATTTTTATAGACCTGGGCTGCAAAGAGAAGGAGGCGTATGGTTGGTTACAGGCTGGAAAAATCTACCACCTGCTGGGGCAAACCGAACTGGTGGACCTTTATGTTCAGGTCAAGGAGCGGCTGACATGATCATCACTGATGCTATATATTTTAGCTGGTGAAATTATACAGTTTAAAACACATTTTGTTCCACTGGAGCCCTGAAGGCCAGGAAGATGTTATTTTCTTTTAAATTGTTCTAAGCCTTAATATATTTATCTCCTTTAAATGACAATCATGGTACAACATTTGATTAAAAGTAGACAAAATAAATGTTCCCTTGGTTACAGAGCACACAAACAATGAAACTCAACTACATGATGCTGATTCCTGCAGTGGGTCTGACATCACACAGCGGTGCTGCTTTGACCTCAGCAGCCGTTCAGACGGTCACTTCCTGTATTTTCCAGAATGAAATCTTTTAGAATGAAAGCTGTTGATGTGCTTCAGGTAGCACAAGACGTGGCTCTGACTACAGGAGACACGGGGTTCATCCTGAAGCTCCTGGAGGCTGCAGGTGACATTTTCTTCAACAGCTACCAGGAGCGACATAAGGCCATCACGTTCTACAGGGTAGAGTAAAAATCACCCAAACAAGAATTTAAAGACGCGTCTTGTTGGTGACGTCAGTCACTCTCTGCTACATTTATGGAGGACTTTCCATTTAAACCCACCATCATGTCCTGTGTGTGTGTGTGTGTGTGTGTGTGTGTGTGTGTGTATCCCATCCTGTAGGACCGTGCTCTGCCAATAGCAGGGAGGAGCAGCAGTCTCCATTCCAGACTCAGGTTGTGTAACAAACTGACTGAACTGATGCTCAGCCTCAAGCTGTATGCAGAGGCTGTGGAGTTTGCCCAGATTGCCCTGGACGTCAGCGTCACTCTGGGTGTGCAGTTCATAATATTCTGTTTCTATGGTTACGGGTGTTACCCTGAAATCATCTAGGGACTTGTTCCCTTCCTGTAGCCCAGTATCAGCTGGGAAAGGCTCTGTTTAGGCCACATTGATGCTGCTGTGGTAGGATAGAGACCAGGTGACTTCCTCACAGGTCCTGGTACAACAAAAGGGATGTAATGACCCATATTAACCAGCAGGTGGTGTCATTTTACTAACACTCACCCAAATTCTTCATTTTCAGTGATTGGAAAGTGTGGAGGATGTCCACTAATGTTCTACCTAAACTCAACATCAGTGTGGTTTTCAGGAAATGAACAAAATCTAGTTTATTTCTTCAGTGTTGGCTGTAGGAGAGCTAAAACGTTAACTTGTGGCACCAAAAGAAAGTCTGAGAGACAAAGACGACAGATTGAACCAAGTCTTACAACCTCCATCCCCGCAGCTTGAAGAACGCTTTGAGTGACCTACACCACTTACAACCTCAGACACATTCCATTAGATCCTGAAAAAGTAATGCATTAACTTTCAACCAGATCAAGTTAACATTAACCAGGTGCTAACTACCCGCTGAAGTGAGGCACTAAAACCAAGAACTAAAGCAAGACGTTGGCTGTTTGGATGGTGTGTGTTCTTATAACCAATAATGTTTATGATATCAAGGTTTATTCATCTACGTCAGGTTTGTCTGATATCTGAAGTCTTGAGTCTCATATTTTTAAAACACAAACCAATGATGATGTTTTGATATTGTATAAGTTGAGCTTAACCAACCCTCGTCCAATCAGGTGAGCATCTGAATGAACGGGTGTCTTACCACCGGCTGGCTTCTCTGTTCCACCACCTGGACCAGTACGAGCTGGCTGAACACTATTACCTGAAGACCTTGTCCCTCTGTCCAACAACTCTTCTGTTTGATGAGGAGACTCTGTACTATGTGAGAGTGTACCAGACTCTGGGGGACATCATATTCTATGACCTGAAGGTAAAGGTTTTAATGGTGGACATGAGATTGTGGACTTTGGATGACTAAAAATGTGATGATAAACATTCTCCTGTGTCCTGTTTTCTTTCTGTCGTGTTTTTAGGACCCGTTTGACGCTGCGGGGTATTACCATCTTGCCCTGGCTGCTGCCATGGATCTGGGCAACAAGAAGTCTCAGCTGCATCTGTGCACTCGCCTTGCCACCATCTACCACAACTACCTGACAGACCGCGAGCTGTCGCTCTTCTTTTACCAGAAGGCAAGAAAATTTGCCGCGGAGCTGAATGTGAAGAGGGTTAACATCTCCTCAGTCCAGCACAACAGCAGCCCCTCACAGGACCACCCAACAACAGGAAGGATGCGTTGAGGGAGTTGAGACTTTTGTCACAGAAACCTACCAGCTTGTTGAATTTATACAGTGGTACAGAATGATGTTTTATGGTCAGACTTGCAATAAAAATGAGATTTTGGTGAAATGTAGGCTAACCCCAGCAGCGTAAATTTATAAGATAAGGTTAAGGTGTTGGTATACGTGGTTCCTTGATGACTCCTCTGGTCACAGTCTGGAGGTGGACTTACCAAAGATGGATATTTTAACACATGTGGCAGAAATTTACCCCCTTAACAGGACAATTAATCACAGCTGCTACCACACATGTTGAATGATGACAGTCACAGAGTCTTCTGAAGCTTTAGTGTCAGGTCAGGTCATGAGAATATGTGAGGTCACCGTGTCAGAACTGACTTCATAGTGTGTGGTTCAAAAGTAACAGAAATAAAACAGTCAACATTTTGAACAGCAACACATTTTTGACCTCATCTCTTACCTGAAAATTCTCAATGAAAGAATCACTAGCAATTATTACCTAGCTACACCATGCTACCAGCTCAGAGGAGGCAAAATCACCCAATCCAAACACGGGATTTAGACTTGGTTGAAAAGGAAATAAAGCGTTAGGTAACAGTCATCTATGGTGAATGTGTGTTTTGTATTTTATGACCAATACTTTAATTTTGGTGCAGTGCTGTATGGATGCCAAGTAAGTGTGGCAGAGTAAGTAAAAGACGAGTGAACCCCCATGTAATCATTTTTATGGCCACTCGAGGGCGCCAAAGCATGAATGAATCATATTGTTTCATGCACATGTGTCAAACTCATTTCCACTGAGGGCCACATCAGCATCACATCTGTCCTCAAAGGGCCAGATGTAACTAATAAATGTAACTCAATGTAACTCAGTGTAATGTAACTAAATGTAACTACTCCTTAATGTAACTAATAAATGTAACTAAATGTAACTCAGTGTAATGTAACTAAATGTAACTACTCCTTAATGTAACTAATAAATGTAACTAAATGTAACTCAGTGTAATGTAACTAAATGTAACTACTCCTTAATGTAACTAATAAATGTAACTCAATGTAACTCAGTGTAATGTAACTAAATGTAACTACTCCTTAATGTAACTAATAAATGTAACTAAATGTAACTCAGTGTAATGTAACTAAATGTAACTCAGTGTAATGTAACTAAATGTAACTACTCCTTAATGTAACTAATAAATGTAACTCAATGTAACTCAGTGTAATGTAACTAAATGTAACTACTCCTTAATGTAACTAATAAATGTAACTAAATGTAACTCAGTGTAATGTAACTAAATGTAACTACTCCTTAATGTAACTAATAAATGTAACTAAATGTAACTCAGTGTAATGTAACTAAATGTAACTCAGTGTAATGTAACTAAATGTAACTAATCCTTAATGTAACTAATAAATGTAACTAAATGTAACTCAGTGTAATGTAACTAAATGTAACTACTCCTTAATGTAAATGACACCTTTTATTTTATGCTCTTGCAGTCCACATAACATGATGTTGGGGGCCACATTTGGCCCCCGGGCCTGGAGTTTGTCACTCTTACTCTTTACACTCACAACCTTACAAACTGTTGGTTTTTTGCAATTTACCATTTCACACGTTAAGGTTGTCTATGGAGAGACGAGCCACATACAAAAGCAGAGTGTAGACCTGCTGACCAGACCCCCGTTTGTCCCCAAGTGTGGGACCATTTCAAATAAACACACACACACGTGTGTGTGTGTGTGTGTGTGTGTGTGTGTGTGTGTGTGTGTGTGTGTGTGTGTGTGTGTTTGGACGCCCCTCGTGTCTGTCCAAACAAACCTGGACGGTCACTGATCCACAGCAGCTTCCCCCTTGTGACCATCAGCCTGTCAGAGCGACAAGAATTAATAATCACCTCACATCTGTGGTGTGTGTGTGTGTGTGTGTGTGTGTGTGTGTGTGTGTGTGTGTGTGTGTGTGTGTTTATTTAAATACGTGGTTCCTCCTGGATCCACGTGAGAAAAAAAGTGTTTGCAAAGTGAGATCATTTTGGAAAATTCCACTTTTTACAACCTGCCTGGTTTGTCCAGGAACACGTCCATCCATCCCTTTCCTCACCTCATCTACTGCAGCTCATCCGTCTCGTGGGGCTCGGATCTGCTGGTAGTTACATTACAGTGTAATCTAACTACTCCTTAATGTTAAATAAGGAGTAGTTTCATTGTAGTGTAGTGTTTGTAACAAGTTACAAACACCACAGTTTGCTTATTGCTATGTTATAACATAAAACCTGTTATAAATCCTTTCATAACTTTTTTTGTCAATTTTAAAATGGGCTGAGCTACTGCATTGTGGGAAATGTAGTTTTTGTTCACAGCACACTGTACTTATTTAGTTTAAGACACTAACTTTTTATGCTCTCGCGGGCCACATAAAATGATGTTGGGGCCACATTTGGCCCCTGGGCCTTGAGTCTGACACATGATGATCCAAAGACAGTGAGGTTCATATGAGAAAAAAAATTGTTACTTAAAAAACTCCATAAATATCTTATAATTAATTATAGTATCTTTTATTAAACGCTGATTTGTGACTCCATCTCCTCCCCTTCATCTCCTCCCCTTCATCTCCTCCCCTTCATCTCCTCCCCTTCATCTCCTCCCCTTCATCTCCTCCCCTTCATCTCCTCTCCTCCCTCCCTCCCGCCGGCTTCACATCCAGGGTGACCAGCAGCCCTGACTGAGGTCCAGGTCCTGGATCGCTCTACTGGGGCTCTTTGGACCATTGGCCAGACATCCATCCCTTTCCTCTTCCACTCCGTCATGTGCAGCTGCTCACATGACCACTAGAACTCTTTCTTGAGTTTCTCTCCACTCAGAACCTCCACCAAGATGAGGCTCCTCCTGTACATGTCGGTGTTCTTCTACCTCAGACCGTCCTCCAGCGCACAGCCCAGACCGGAGTGTCCCACACGCTGCGACGTCAGCACCTGCCCCAGCCCCAGCTGCCCCAGCGGCTACGTGCCCGACCGGTGCAACTGCTGCCTGGAATGCGCCCTGGGGCAGGGGGAGCCGTGCGGCCGCAAGGACGACCTGCCGTGCGGGGATGGACTGGAGTGCAGACACCCGGGGGGGAAGCGGTTCTCCAAGGGGGTGTGTGAGTGTAAGTTCAGCCAGGAGGTGTGCGGCAGCGACGGCAGGACCTACGGGAACGTGTGTGAGCTGAGGGCCACCAGCAGGAAGGGCCTCCAGCAGGGGCTCCCAGGAATCAGCCAGGTGCAGAGGGGCCCCTGTGCGTCCGGCGCAGGTACGACTTATGCAGACGTCTGTGGGTTTTTACGCAGAGGCTTCTCCAAGGCTGCTGTCCTGAAAAGGAAAAATATCTTAGAAGAATAGAAAAGATTCTGAAGTGACCAATAATATATATTATTTATTTTACTCAAGGACGCTCAGAATCTGAGTGTTGTTGGTGTCGTGGGGTAAAAAAAAAAATTATCTGAGGATCTCAGATGTTCGTGGTGTTGCTGCTTGGTTTGATTTGTTCCTTCTTCCGGTAAAAGCATTGAAAAACAAACAAACAAACAAACAAACAAACAAACAAACAAACAACTACTGGACATACTTGATTTAAACTTGGTGAGAAGGTTTGGTGAGTTATACTAAAACCACAACTAAAAAAAAGACCATTAAACTGTCAGGAAGGGTGGGGCACGTGTGGTGGAAGAACTTAACCTTTTTTTCTGCACCAGGAGGGGCCCATGATTTTCTTTCACTCTGATTTTGTTTAGCTCCAGATACACCACTACCTTCTGAATTGTCACGGTGCAAAAAGAGAAGCGATCCAGTGAAGAAGACGACATCTTTTATCCACTTGAACACAGGAGTACCCGTCCTGTTGGAATTAACATTAGGATTCCATTTCATTTGAAGGGACTGTTGTCCTCCTTTACTGTCCTTTACCAGTGAGAGGTGGAGGAGAAACTTTAACATGGGTTAGGGTTACTGTGGGGAAGCTGTAGGTTTAACAACCCATTAAAGCAGACATGAGTTATTTATAGTTCTTGGAGCAAAGCAGATGATTAGAATGACCCACACCTCCATTAAAAAGGCTTTTATTCTTTCCTCCGGCTGACCTAGAAAGTCCCTCAACCCAGATTCATGTGCTGTCTGCTGGACGGGGGCCTCTGCACACAGACATTCCAGCGTGTGGAGAGTCTCCACTGAACGCGAGCCCATATTCACATTTTCAAATCTGTATTTAAATAGTTGGAAATGGATTTTGCAGCAGCTATCTAATTATGGGAGTGTCGTGTCCTGAATGTAATGTTCCATCAGGTCTGAGCACAAACATAATTGTGATGGTTCTGATGTTTTCCAGTGCATTCCATCTGCTGTCCATCAGTATTTATGACTGATGACTAAAACAAAACTTCAGGAAAAATAAGTTTGAAGTTTGGCAGAACTCATTCTCGTCCTTCCTGGAGCGACGTTTCCAGTAATAAAAGGTTTGGTTTCCACCAGACTGGTGTTCTCTTATCAGGTCAGTGCTTGGGCTTCAACATTAGAGAGGACAAATGGTTTCCCTTCAGGGATTTATAAAGTTGATGTAATCTTTAGGTCTTCATGCTGAAGTGTCCCTGGAGCCACGCTGAACCCCAAATGACTCCAGCATGTGTTCCTCCTGTGTGGGCTGTGTGTGGACGGCTGCTGCTCCTCAGGAGCAGGAGGTCGGTGTGAATGCCACCGTATGAATGCATGAGTGTAAACGGATGAATCTGACTGGTGCTTTAAAGTCAGACCAGCACATACAGGAGTGATACAGGAGTGATACAGGAGTGCTGTCCGTTCACCATTTGTCCAGTTACCATGATAAGATTAAATATAGTGTTTATTTACACATAGTCATTTGATCTAATGTTGGGGGGGAAATAAGATCATGGAAGACCCCCCAAAAAAGAGCTGATTCCAGAATGATTGTGAATGAAACAACACCCCCTCCATGAGATCCAGAGAGACAGAGAGGAAACAGGAAGTCACAGCGGCTCAGGGCTGCGGCAGACTATTTTCATTTCTCTTTGATCATAAACAGTTTATTTTGTCTGTGTTTAGTTAAGGAGTGTATGGTTCACACACACACACACACACACACACACACACACACACACACACACACACACACACACACACACACACACACACACACACACAGGGAGTGGTGAGCTTAAATATATGGGTCAGAGTCCTACAGTCATCTCCCATCTGTGGTCAATCCTCCATCGTGAGGAGACTTGAAGTGACTTTGACAAAAATGACCATTAATTATCAGAGCTGGAATTTGTTTCTGTTTGTGAAACGGTTTTTAATTGCCAAACATTTGAAGCGTGATTATGGAACTATACCTCAGGATCGTTCATCCACAGCTCTGCATCGGAGTCTCTTTGAGTGCGGTGGAGGAAACTTTCAAGTGTGCTATTTTTAAAAGCTTCCATCTTGGTGTTTCTTCTGCGTTCCTCTTGGATTGGTATTCCTACACAGGAATATTTATTCTGCGCCCCACTCAGCAACAGTGTTTCCTCTCTTTATTTCTACCTTGTCAAGAAAGTAACTATTGAAATTAACTAGAGTATCTTCACTTCTGTGATTGTATTCTATCCATCCATCCAACTTCTTGGAGGTGAAATGACTGCAAACATCTTATCTCCAGATGCTTATCTGTCTCCCAGAGTGTATCTCACACAGCTCTGGGCGACATAAGAGTAGGGCAGCATCTCAATATATACTTCTTTTGTATACTTTGGAGTATAAAATGTGAATTTCTAAAGACTAGCAACCACATTTTCCTCAATGGCGGACTTGGCTGGGCTGCATGCAGTTCAGCTGTGGTGAAGACATGCAGCTTGTAATTACATGTTTAACAGGGCAGGTGGTTACAGTTTCAATTTGTTTTATCATCAGTAGTGCCAAGCTTGTGCCACCAGGTGGTTTGCTAATGTCTGGTTTGCAGACTGATGACCTGACTTCACATTGGGCTCCATCCACAGCACATGTTGACTGAATGAGAGAGGACGAAAAAACCCAAATAACTGTGGTAACCAGTGCATAAGAGACAGGTTTATTTCTAGATCAGTATTATTAACAGTTCTAGTAAAATAAGTGTTCATTTAACAGTTCAGTAGTAATAGCAGACTGCCACCAAGCTGTTCTTCAACATGCACCTTCTGGTGGGGGATGAACAATTTTATTTCCTAAACCATAGTCACCCTAGTGCGTTTATTGGTGAATTATTTTTTTTTACAAAAGACTGTGATTTGAGCTACATTAGCACCCCTACAAAGGAAAAAGTGAATCACTTGAGCGAGTGAATTAAAGGGGTCATAAGTTCATGGAACACTGCTTGAAAGTAGTTGAGAAAGTGTTTGAGAAGATTGCATGATAGTTGGTGACCACTGAGGAGATGCAGTTCGGATTTGTGCCTGGTCAGGGAACAACTGATGCAAAATTCATTGCATGCTAACTCCAAGAGAAACACCTATCCAAGGAAAAGACCTGTGTCTTTGTCTTTGTAAATCTAGATAAGTCTTTTGACCTCATGACATCCTTTGGTGGCCAATGCGTTGTCAAGGTCTTCCAGAGTGGCTTGTTAGCTCAGTACAGGCTAATGTTCTCCAATGCCTAAAGTAAGGTTTGTGTCAGCAGCTCCCTTAGTGACTGTTTCAAGGTGCAAGTTGGTGTTCACCAGGGTTCTGTACTGAGTCCTCTTCTCTTCATCCTAGTACTGGAAGCCCACTCACATGAATTTGCACTGGGTGCCCCAAGGAGCTTCTTTATGTGGATGATATAGGCATCTCCTCATTGCTGAGTGAACTCATGGGTAGGTTGTGCATGTGGAAGTCTGGTTTGGAGGCAAAGGGTCTTTGGGTCAACACAAGCAAGACTAAGATCTGTTGGCGCACCATAGAAGTGAAGTGGCCCAGTACTCCTTACTAGTAGGTCTGGCCCAAAGTTGAGCTCTCCAAGGAACTCAGGCAAATGCCCTTGTGGTGTGTGCAGTACAGGTGTTGATAGTAGTTTTGTGTTTTGCAATGGGCGCTCCCACTGACTTCCCAAGAACTGCAGCAAAATACCCCGTAGATGAACTCCCAATGCTTTGCTCAGATGCGTAGGTACCAGAGTGCATCCAGCACAATTAAATGGAAGATCATGCGATCAGGTATTGATAGGAGAGCAATGCCTCGACCCATTCCGTTACCTTAGAGACACCCTCTGTACTGGGTGTGGCTGCAATGCTGGGCCACTAGGATGGTTGGCATGGCAACATTTGAGAGGAACAAACAAGTTATGTTGCGATGGATGTGTGACCTTGACCAGGTGACAGCACCAGCCTAACGCGGGAAGCTCAGGATCGGTGACCTTGAGATTGCCCTTTGTTGAGCACCGCTCCAGTGTTTTGGCCATGTGGAGAGATCATCAACATCAGTCTCTGCCATCTGGAATTCTGTGGTTGAGGGGCGGAGACACAGAGGTAGGCCAAGAAAAACGTGGGAGGAGGTGGTCACTGTGGGGGGAGATGGTCACCTCTCCAGACTTGGCTACCGTGGTGGTTGAAAGAGAGCCATATAAAGTAATGCTGAACACTCCATGCAAAGTCACCCCTCCTACCACATGGACTATTGACGTAAATGGGTAGTGAGTGTCGCTCTCAGATAGCTTGTCATATGTCAACATTACCCCAACGTGCTCCCTGCGCTCCATAACGGTTTACCAGTGCTCTTTGGGAAGGGATCAACTGCCAAGAACAAATTTTCATCCAGGCATCAATACAGTATTCAAAAGCCCCCCCAAAAACTTAACAAAACAAACCATGACTATCCTTGAATTAATCTATCTATCCCTCATCAACATCTAATACTCTTCTTACAGGTACAGGTTCTTCACATGCTGCAAGTCCACGTTACAAATTCAACTTCATAGCAGATGTAGTAGAGAAAATCGCCCCTACTGTGGTCCACATTGAACTCTTCCTCAGGTAGGTGTGTGTTCGGAAGGATTATGTATTATCATTTATGACTGACTGACATTTATGACTATCATATCTGCCTATAAGTAGTTGTGTCTGTTTTCTCCATTCAGGCATCCTCTTTTTGGTCGGAACATCCCTCTCTCCAGTGGATCAGGGTTTGTGATGACAGAGAATGGACTGATTGTCACCAATGCTCACGTCGTCTCCAGCACCACACCTGTGTCAGGCCAGCAGTACCTGAAGGTACAGAAACATGGTTCCTCAACAATGTCAATTTTAATAGTAACTTCTCTCACAAAATCATGTTTCTATACAATCCCAACTCCTAAATAAATCCTCAAGTTGCATTAAATGATAGTAGCCTTGGGCAAAAAAATTAGACAGTGAGAATTCACAATAGTACATTAGAATTACTTGTAATTCTAGTTTGCCTCACATGAAGCTAGCTTCAGAGGAATTGATCACACAAACCCTGTGATATGAATTATATTTTATCTGAAACCATAAACTTCTTAATGTCAGATTTTTCCTTTCTGTCCAAAAGGTCCAGATGCACAATGGAGATGTTTATGAAGCAAGCATCAGAGATATTGACAAGAAGTCTGACATAGCTACAATCAAAATCAATCCACAGGTGAGGTCCTGCTCAACACGCAGGAAAGGCTTTGTTCTAAATTTGCACTAAACAATGAAAATACATAAGACTGACGCAAGTCACTATTAACCGTTGGTAACAATAAAATTTACAAACAGATTAAGAAAAAGAAGCTCAAGTTATGAAGTTGGCCACAAGAACTCTCAGTTTGAATTTAAACACACTTGAAGAAGTCAACTCGGTTCGTTTCCAGTCTTTTTGGAGCTGATTCCATGAGAAAGAATAACTTTAAGGTTTACTCTTCTCAAGTAATGTACAAATGGAAAAAGACAAGAGCCGGAGCATCATCTTCTGTAAACCAACGTACCAATGGATCCAGTCAAGAGGACCACTGTCAGTGCCGAGTCGATGGTCAACAGCTGGTAAACCTCATCGTAGACAGTGTCAACTATCTGAAAGCCTTGAGCAGAAGCACTCATGGAAAACATCTCCATAAATAATACTGAAAAAAAAGTTGTAGCAAGAACCTGCTTTTTTTTGCATTAAAAGATAAACACGATTTAAAAATAAAATAAAATCTTAGCTTTAGTTTCAGTTTATTCTGAAGGTATTCTGCATGTGACATGAGAGAGAAACTTTAGGTGAGCTCTGGAACATGAAATCCTTCATCTTTGACTCTTCTTTTAATCCTTAGGTGTTGAAATGTTCTAACATTTTGAAATATAAAAAGGGTAAATTAATTTTTCAGTTGTCTTATTGGCCATGGGGGAATAATATATAGGACTTACACTTATATTAATGTGGTTGTGTCAGTGGGGGTTGGCTCTTGGTCGTTAGTGATGGTAACACTAACATAACAGACAGTGGTCAGGTGTTCAGGTGTCTGTTTAACTCTCCTGACTTGAGCTCTGCCTCTACAGAAAGCTGAGCAGATATTTGTTCTGAAGTATTCCTGCTTTATCTGGATTTGCGCCAGAATGAAACTTTCCCATTAAACAGCCAGTATTAACAAAGCTCCATCAAAGCCCATTGTAAACAAAACAGTGATGATAAATGCATTAAAAATGTCTCTTAAGCTTCAAACAGACACAAAGAATTTTTCCTGGAAACATCTGATGGTAATAGGGGTTTGTTTCCATTGGGCAACTTTAATCTGCACCTCACAGCCTCCATTAGTCCCTGTTCCAGTAAAACACCACCAGGTTGATGTGTGTCCTAAAAGGAAATTAATAACAGTCCACCGACTGTGTGTGTGTACGGTGTGAGTCATGCATGGAGGTTGACTGTGCTAATAGGGTGTGGTAATGAAGGACAGACTCAGTTCTCACCTCCCCTGGGGCACCAGCCATTACTTTCAGCTCTGGGGTAAATCAGTTCCATATCTGATCCCACTCCAAGGATTAGAAGGGATTTTCTCTGGGGCAGTTTGTTAACACAGGAGGTTGATGCTGCTTGATGAACCGCTCATGTCTCACACCTGGTAATTGTTTCTGAAAACGTCATTCAGTCGTCATCATCAACCATCCTGTGTGCTGTTGGCTCTAGAAATATTATATGAAATTAATGTCTGCTTCTTGAATACTCAAGACATGAGTCATGTCCTCAGGAAACCAGAGGTGCAGTCATAATTCACATCCTGTATAGTTAGAGTGAGCACAACTCTCCTCCATCTAGTCCATTCATTCACGTGAGTTCAGTGAGTATTATATAACAACAGTGTTTAGACATGAACGGACCATCAGCTGGACTTCAGCATTCTCTCATTAAAAATGTGACACACTTTAAATCGGATACTTTACATAAATGCAAATACATAGAAGTATATTTTGCATAAATACGGAAATGTCTGACTGTCAATCAATCAATCAATCAATCAATCAACCAAACAATCAATCACTGAAAATTAATTTGAGTAGCTCAACTTCACAAATGAGGTTATACAATCTCTACAGAGTAACACCCTTAGACCACGTGTGTCGAACTCATGGCCCGGGGGCCAAATGTGGCCCGCCTCATCGTTTTATGTGGCCCTGAAGAGCATCAAAGGTCAGAATGTCTAAAAATAAATAGGTCAAACTTGTGCTTTGACCAAAAACTACATTTCCCACAATGCAGTAGTTCAGCCCATTCTAACTCTGACTAAACGTTGTGAACAAAGTTAATGTCCTGACTTGTGTCTGATGTTATTTTTCTTTATTGATTGATAGTTTGATCCTTGATTGATGGAGTTCTGTGGGTTTAATAACCTGACAAATGAAAAGGATTTATGTTAGAACAGAGAAACAAACAAACATGTTTTTTCTGTCTAACTGTAATGTTTGGAACTAGAATCAGTCAGAAATTCAGTTATTTAACATTAAGGAGTAGTTACATTTAGTTACATTACACTGAGTTACATTTAGTTACATTTATTAGTTACATTAAGGAGTAGTTACATTTAGTTACATTACACTGAGTTACATTTAGTTACATTTATTAGTTACATTAAGGAGTAGTTACATTTAGTTACATTACACTGAGTTACATTTAGTTACATTTATTAGTTACATTAAGGAGTAGTTACATTTAGTTACATTACACTGAGTTACATTTAGTTACATTTATTAGTTACATTAAGGAGTAGTTACATTTAGTTACATTACACTGAGTTACATTTAGTTACATTTATTAGTTACATTAAGGAGTAGTTACATTTAGTTACATTACACTGAGTTACATTTAGTTACATTTATTAGTTACATTAAGGAGTAGTTACATTTAGTTACATTACACTGAGTTACATTTAGTTACATTTATTAGTTACATTAAGGAGTAGTTACATTTAGTTACATTACACTGAGTTACATTTAGTTACATTTATTAGTTACATTAAGGAGTAATTACATTTAGTTACATTACACTGAGTTACATTTAGTTACATTTATTAGTTACATTAAGGAGTAGTTACATTTAGTTACATTACACTGAGTTACATTTAGTTACATTTATTAGTTAAATTAAGGAGTAGTTACATTTAGTTACATTACACTGAGTTACATTTAGTTACATTTATTAGTTACATTAAGGAGTAGTTACATTTAGTTACATTACACTGAGTTACATTTAGTTACATTTATTAGTTACATTAAGGAGTAGTTACATTTAGTTACATTACACTGAGTTACATTTAGTTACATTTATTAGTTACATTAAGGAGTAGTTACATTTAGTTACATTACACTGAGTTACATTTAGTTACATTTATTAGTTACATTAAGGAGTAGTTACATTTAGTTACATTACACTGAGTTACATTTAGTTACATTTATTAGTTACATTAAGGAGTAATTACATTTAGTTACATTACACTGAGTTACATTTAGTTACATTTATTAGTTACATTAAGGAGTAGTTACATTTAGTTACATTACACTGAGTTACATTTAGTTACATTTATTAGTTACATTAAGGAGTAGTTACATTTAGTTACATTACACTGAGTTACATTTAGTTACATTTATTAGTTAAATTAAGGAGTAGTTACATTTAGTTACATTACACTGAGTTACATTTAGTTACATTTATTAGTTACATTAAGGAGTAGTTACATTTAGTTACATTACACTGAGTTACATTTAGTTACATTTATTAGTTACATTAAGGAGTAGTTACATTTAGTTACATTACACTGAGTTACATTTAGTTACATTTATTAGTTACATTAAGGAGTAGTTACATTTAGTTACATTACACTGAGTTACATTTAGTTACATTTATTAGTTACATTAAGGAGTAGTTACATTTAGTTACATTACACTGAGTTACATTTAGTTACATTTATTAGTTACATTAAGGAGTAATTACATTTAGTTACATTACACTGAGTTACATTTAGTTACATTTATTAGTTACATTAAGGAGTAGTTACATTTAGTTACATTACACTGAGTTACATTTAGTTACATTTATTAGTTACATTAAGGAGTAGTTACATTTAGTTACATTACACTGAGTTACATTTAGTTACATTTATTAGTTACATTAAGGAGTAGTTACATTTAGTTACATTTATTAGTTACATCTGGCCCTTTGAGGGCAGCCGTGATGCTGATGCGAATGATGAAAATGAGATTGACACCCCTGTCTTAGACCCTCAAATCACGTGAGGAAGAATTATATAAACACCCTAACATGAAAAAGAAGAAGAAGAAACCTCTGTGACAACCACAGACAAGGGACCCCTTACCCCGGAATGGGTAAACATGTGTTAAAAGTAAAGAGACAACAATTATCACAGTCATCAACAACAGTCAAAGTTTGTGTTGGTTGAACTGTAGAACCACAGCCTGTGTCTTCAGAGGAGCAGTCTAGTTGGGCGTCGGTTGCTTTTACTGATAACGCCTCTAACCTCTGTGGATAACCTGTAAATCACATCAAATTATTGTGGATAGATGTGTCACTATTCCCCGTTGGCCCAGTTTGAGCTGGCCCATTGTTGCTTACACTGGAAAGCCATCCTAGTCATTCATGACGGCACTGCCCAATCTGGCTCCAATGAAATCGTCACTTTTGCAGATGATGAAGCACTGCTGGATTCTCTCGATGTGGAAAAACCAAGAATACATTTGTAGAATGAAGAGGTCACTGTGTGCACCCCCTGCTGATCGTTGAGGGAAACACATTTGGTGGTTCATCGACAACACACACTCAAGGCTCAGTTACATGATGATGGTTTTACAGTAAAAGAATGAACCGTATTATGGGATCCAAACTTTCAATCTTCGGTAATCTTGTGACGATGCCACAATAACGTTGCTCTGCATTTGAGCTAAAACAGAAACCTGACAGTTCTGACGACAGAGCAAGAGTTGATGCAGGTTTGGACTGACTCCTAACTCAGGTTAGGATTGATCCTTGTTCATGTGCGGCACGGTGGCGCCGTGGGTAGTGCTGTTGCCACACAGGAAGGCAGTTCCTGGTTCGAGTCCTTCTCTATGTGGAGTTTGCATGTTGTCTGTGTGGGTTCTCTCCAAGTTCTCCGGCTTCCTCCCACCTCCAAAAACACGCGCTTCAGATTAACTGGACAATCCCAAATTTCCCGTAGGTGTGAGTGCGTGTCTTTGTGTCTGTCTGTGTATATACATGTGGCCCTGCGGTGCACTGGCGTTGCTCCCAGAGTGTACCCTGCCTCATGCCTCCAGTTGGCTGGGATAGGCTCCAGCACCCCGTAACCCCACGGGGTTACATTTGGCAATTTTGATTGAACTTGAATGAGCAGAATTGAGATGGTTGGGTTTGTGACTCACTGCAGAATACCAGCATTTGCTTTCAAAATTAAATATTGATTGACGCTCACATCCCAACGTGTCCGCATGTTGACCTCTCTACATTAGAGCTGGATCAGGATCATAACAGGGAGGAGTGTGAGGAAGAAATATAATCCAAGACTCCACCCAGGGAAGCAGCCCTACCATCTGCCCCCTCAGCATGTGTTTCTAATCAGCTCCTTCCTCCTGCCCTCCTCTGTGGGACACAGGGAGAGAGAAGAGGTTGAACTCTCAGGCTTAAGAACGAGTTTAAATCTCTACCTGAGTTTTATGTTGATTGTGTCGACCACAATCGCAAATGGAGGTTTACTTCAATGCAGGGTGTAACCTGATTTTGTTTTATGGTGCATGACAAATCCAAAGCTTTCAACATACCTTCAACCAAGGAGATGATGCGTTTAGTGTTAGAACACAAAAGTGCTGACACCAAAGTGAATTTTAAGGGTAATTTGGTACGATGCTAGGGTGTAAGAGAAGGAATCAAATTTACCTTTAAAGTTCTGATCTGGATCCAGGAGGAAACCTTTGTTAGTCAAATCTAGCTTTTCTAGAAGCACCAGAGTCATAATGAGACCAATGCGATCCAGAATCTGTGGAACGCTTCATGGAGTCACATGATGATGGTCAGCCTATCAGGAGATTGTTGCTTCTGGGTCACATGACACATACAGGACAAGAGCCCTGAGCTTCCACCAGCTGTAAAACTCATTTGTTAACATTTAAACCCAACAGAGGTTTTTACAGCATGTTGTGGGGCAAACAGCTTCCTGCATGTGTGCTTTATTACCTTTGGACCGATCTGGACTGGTTTTACATGTATGACGTCTGACTGCCAGGATTTAAGCGGACCCACATAAATTTGACATGGCTTCTGAATTAGAGCAATAAAACTGTCTTGTTTTCAGTCTTCAGGAACACAGATTCAAATGAAACATATTTATCCTGTCAGTGTGTATGTCCTTCAGTCACAGACATTCCTGAAACAGAGCGGCCCAGACCAGGAACACTGGTCATGAGGTCCGAACCCACAGTCACAGCGACACCCTCCATCATCTGACGCTGAGCGCCAAAACTAAATCCAGCCCTACGAGGATATTTAATGTTCATACTAACATGTTGTCCTCTGATCTCACTCTCATTTGAAGTTTAAAAGTTTACTGCCTCCATAGACGGTTTAACGTCAGGTGATATTTTCACAGACTGTCCTTTAAGGTGTGGTGGATGAATACAACTAAATAAAATGACACCACCAGCATAAAACTAGTATTTTGCAGCCTTCTTTTTCTTTGAAGTTATAGGTTTTTCTGTCTCTTCATTGGCTCTTTTACTCTCCGCAAAGCAACTTTCCAAAGACGTTTGCTTCTTGTTGGTTCCGCTAGCTTTGGAGTTTCAATTTAGTGGGAATGTATTCTGTGTTAGCGGCCGGAGGGGCTCCTTTCAGAATCAGATCACAAAACAACAGAAATAATGTAAGTTCTGGATTCTGTCTGTGTGACCCGGTACCGACTGACCCACAGACCAGTATCGGCCCACGACCCGGGGGTTGGGGATCACTGGTCTAGAGCATGTCAGACGAACTGGTGCCTCAACTTGGGAGTGAAGGAGGAAATGGGAATGTGACTCATGTGGTTTCTTGTTTGCCAATGGTTCCCCAACCTTCTGATACTCTACTTCCTCTTCCCTCCAGGTGAAACTACCCACACTGTTTTTGGGCCACAGTGCAGACCTAAGGCCCGGGGAGTTTGTGGTTGCTATTGGCAGTCCCTTCGCCCTGCAGAACACTGTGACCACTGGCATCGTCAGCACCGCCCAGAGGGACGGCAAAGAGCTGGGCCTCAGGGACTCCGACATGGACTACATCCAGACGGACGCCATCATCAACGTGAGCACCTCAGGAAAGATTTCAGTGGCGATGGCTCGGCTGTACCAGTGATGCTTTTTCTTGTTCACAGTACGGGAATTCAGGAGGCCCCCTGGTCAATTTGGTAAGCTTTTAATCTGTCAAGACTTTTATCTGCATAGGGCTTGTTATTTATTAGAAATTACCCAAATTCAGGGCATGAAATTCTATCTTCTACAACCCGAGAAGGGTTTTCTTCCGTTGGACAGAAAGTCAGTCTTTCCTGACTTTGCCCCTTCCATGTCTCTGTGTTTGAGGATGGGGAGGTGATTGGAATAAACACCCTGAAGGTCGCGGCTGGAATCTCATTTGCCATTCCTTCCGACAGGATCACGCGCTTCCTGAACGATTCACTGGACAAACACAGCAAAGGTAAGAGAGTCGCTTTGAATCCACATCTCTGTGGAACCTGCTGAAAACCCCGGAACTAACTAGAGTCTCTTTTAGATGTGAGGTTGGCCAAGAAGCGTTTCATAGGAATCAGGATGCTGACCATCACACAAGCGTAAGTCTGATCTGATGAAAATTATTGCTTAGATGATGTATCTGCTTGAACCAATCGCAGCCGGCTATCGGTGAAAGGTGGGGTACACTACAGGTTAGGGCCCAGGGCCACATGAAAGACACACACACATGCTCACATTCTCATCTACACAATTTTTGGTGTGAACCAATTCACCTACGCTGTAGGTTTCTTGAGTTTGTGATGATTTTAAAAATGCCCAAATTTTTTAACTGATTTTTCACAGCACATTTTTGTTTTAAACACAGGTAACATTTAAAAATCATTAACAACCTTATAATTGCTTATTTTACGACCGTGGTTAAGGGTTAAATAGGGTAAGATTGCATAGAAAATTAAAGAATTGAATTTAAACAATACTGGTGGATTTGGTTAAATATGAGACCGAATGGTTTAATTTGTCGTAGATTAATTGAGGAGCTGAAACAACAAAATCCAGACTTCCCTGATGTCGCCAGTGGTATTTATGTCCACGAGGTTCTCCCTCAGTCACCTGCACACAAGTAAGTTTCATTTATTTATTAGTTGCTCAAACATGACAGTTTCTGAAACGGAATGAACGCTTTATTTAAGTTGTCTCTGTGTCTCCAGAGGTGGTATCAAAGATGGTGACATTATTGTGAAGCTGAATGGACGACCTCTGAATACCACAGCTGACCTGCAGGAGGCGCTGCAGGAGGAGAAGGCCCTTCTGCTGGAGGTGCGCCGGGACAACGATGATCTTCTCTTTAACATTGAGCCTGATGTTATCATGCAGTAGGACTTTTAAAGTCAGACCGGCCTATTTTTTGTGGAAGTACACGTCAGACGGTGGAAGTTAGTGAGCAGTGGGATCATGGGATATGACGCTCACATCTTCTGACGCCCGTGGTCGTTTGGCTGTTTTAAGGCAAACGAGGCCCGTGGAGAACAGCAGCTTTAGTATGAGAGATTCACTGCTGATCAGACCAGGTTTACACACAATGATCATTGAAGAATCAGTGATTATCAAATTATTGATTCTTGGACTTTAGTTGAATGTCTGTAGACACCATTACTGTACAGGTGACTCAAAGACGTGTTTGTAATACGGAGCAATGACGTGAGGACAAGATGCACATCACGAAAAGACAAAATAAAAGCTGATGTACACACAGCCGAGTTGATACTGATACCTTTGTATCGTAACAAAGTTATGATGGACACACACACACACACACACATCACACATCACACATCAGTATCACAAATAACTAGTCATTTTTCCACCACTAATATTAGATACAGTTTGTATTTTGTATGATTTCTATGATGTTCACTATTCAAGTGAAATATTTTATGTAGTCAATCTGCTGCTGAGTCTCTGCCTCCTGAATAGCATTAATACCAATCTTTGGGTAATACAAAGAGAGCAATACTTGACATCAGCATTGGAAAGCTTCTTAATAAAGGCTTTCCAATTCTGCTACAAACATATGGAAGGTCTTTTCTGCACTGAGATCCAGATTTTCTAAATACATAACCACATTTCTTCCCCTTCAAATGTCGTACACGGTGACTCATGGGGCTGTTTTGTGGGATACAGTTGAGGGGAGTTACAAATACCTGACAGTGTGGAAACCAGGCTGAGCCATAAACATTCCTGAGTGGAAACACATCTCCCTGCTGGTATGGGGAGGGGAAACACGCCAAGGAAACTGTTTTAGGGGTTTGGTGGTGAAAACACTGCAGCAGACGTTGGTGTCCATCACCTCTTCCTCCGCAGCTTTACAAATTACAGTTCATGTCAAGCACAGTGGGCAGCTATGCTATAGAACCTGACAGCTGTAAGGTGACTTCAGTATGTCACCAGTAACGTGAACTGGACACACAAAGGCTCAGCAGCAGCTCTCCTTTTTTAGGTAATAATAATATTATGTAATAATAGATGATAAATTGGAACATTTTGGAAATGTAATCGGCCATAAATGTAATAAATGACCTGAACCGATAACATGATAACTTTGGCCGGTAACGTAATAATTTGTTACTAACCCTAAACTAACCTCCTAACCCTTAACTCTAACACTAACCCAACTCTAATTCAGAGTTACTCAGCAGGGCAGAGTGCTGAGTAACTCTGAACTCATACTGTGATCAATCTTTTGGATTAATGCTTGTTTTTACTCCAGGTTTACAGGAAAAGGGAGGAGACGTTCTCACCACATGACAGATTGAACTGTGGGAAATTGTTAAGTGTATACAACACTAGGATTTTCTTTGATGTGGTTTGGTCAGTTGGATACTATGGTAGATATAATCTCTCCATCCATTCAATAATTATCTGCAAATGCTAATCCTTTGCAGAGTGCTGTCTAACAGAGACATACTGCATCTACATCCACGGCTCAGAGTCATTTAAGTCAAGCTAGTCCCCAAAAACCCAACTGAAATGGAAGGTTTTCTCCACCTCACCAGACAGTGATACCGCCAATACAATCGCCCAATAATGTGGCTCAGTCTGAATAGAGCCAGATCACATTAGACACTTGCTAAAAACAGTGTGAGTAGTCAGCCCTAAAAATCAAATATGGAAGGAAATCTGCAGTCTGAACGCAGCCGAACAGACCACAGGCAGCAAAGGAGACACTTACAGCTACTGGGTATCAAGCTTCTGTGGTCATGTAAGTACTGATTGTTTCCACCACTGTCTTCCATGATCGAGGGCAAATATGTCAAAGCGTTAAAAATGAGCATGAGGGTTTTCAGTTGTTCTTGTCTAACCACCAATCATCTTCCCAGACAAATCAAACATGAGGAAACTCTCTGACATCAACAACTGTCAGAGAAAAGAGTATCCTGGAAGGAGACAGGACCAGCAGCCAAAACCCTGCTGCCTTCTTCCAGTAATGAAGCTGTTACTCTGACTGGACAATGCCCCCCCCTGACTGCAAGAGAGGCAGTGGTTATCGTCACTGTCAGACTCCACTGCTCAAATCACTCCAGCAACATTGTCCTCACGTTAAACACTGACAAAACAAATGGAATCCAACTGACCACAGCACATCTGCAGTGGATTCAGAGACTGCTGCTATCCAGATGAGACTGTTTTCATACAAAGTATTCTGGTTGAATAATTACAGCATTTTCCACACTATAAGGCACACCTAAAATGTTTTCATTCCCTCAAAAACTGAAGATACAGAAGATACTGTACCCATGTATTTACCAATACAGGGAGTTAGTTTAAAGCAACTTTTAGATTAGAAACACAAAAATAAAAAAATAAAAAAAGCGTCACTGAGAGCCAATCAGGAGCTCTCCTGTGATCCTGCGGACATAAACAAACAGGTGAAGACATTTCCTTCATGGTGGGGGTAACACAGGACCACACAAACAGTGCCTGTGAGAAGACCAGGAGCAGTAACAGAGTACTGCTGCCCTCTTGTGCTGATTATTGATCCCCCTCTACAGAGTACTGTAACAACAATATCATTCAGTTCACTACTGGGTTGATTTTCCAGCATTAAAAGTTTGAGTATAATCATCCATCCCAACACGCACCTGTGTAACCTGTCAGGTGGGTGGACTATCTCCATCGGGGGTGATGCCGTATTTCTCTATTAAAGTTTTTATTAAAAGAATCTCGCATTCATTTGGAACTTTTCAGGAGTCTGACTGTCTCTGACAGAAGATTCAAAGGCCCTGATCAGCTCACCTGGGCCTTTTTTGAGAAGACGTCTTTTGACCGTCAGCAAATACTTGAATCCATCGTTATGTTCCGCCAAGGCTTTCAAGTCACTAAGTTTGGCTTGGAAGAGGTTGAAATCCCGAAAAAACAATTATTTATTTCTAGGGAAATAGGTGTGTGCAGGTTTTAGCATCCTCCTCAGCTAAGATTTTTTGTACATTTTCTCTTTTGACTTGCTGACCCGCTTCATCTTTAGCCCATAAAGTAGTCCGTCTACTCCAAAACTGTCAGGATGAGTACTTTTTTCATCCCCTGTTCCTCTGTTATTTTTCCAGTTCTGTACACTACCCTCCTCTGAGGATTGACAGGTTTCATCAACATTTTTATTTCCATTTTCTTGTAGATGAGACAACTTTAATCATCTCATCTCAATCTTCTCAGTCCACATTGATGACAGAACAAATTCACACACATAGTAAAGATAATTCTGAAAGATTTCTTTTTATTGTCTTTTACATTTTGCTTTATTATCACAATTTAAATCAGCATGAAATGCACATTTTATGTCTGATTCATTCTGTTTCCTCAGCAAGGTCCCAGCTGTGATGACAGATGCCTCCTCCGGCTTTCCTATGAACAAAGAATTGATGAGTTTCTTTCAAGTTTGTCAGAAAACTGAAGGCAAAAAAGTCTCTATGTAGTTAAACCAGTCAGAAAGTCTTTATTATTTTTATTGTTATTGTGACTGAAAGATTTCTCTACCTTTCAGAGTAGAATCACTTAGTTTTTGGCGTAACGTTTTTCATCAAATCCACACACTGGACCAACATTCTGAAAAATGTGTCAATAGAATATATGATACACAACGTTAATATGAAAATCAGGTCACAAATATGAATTTTTTCTCCTCTTTCTTAGCATTAATTTGTACAACATGAACATGAAACAAAGTTGAAGCTGTTGTTTTACCTGCTGGTCTGATTCTCCCTCTGACAAAGAACATGAAACACAATTTATTGTCTTATTGAAGTGGTTACAGCTCATACATCCAATGTACTGCATGGAATTAGTGATTCTATTTACCTGAAGGGGAGAACATGATGGAACATGGGAACGGGATTAAACAAGCCATTGTGTTCAGCTGCAACAACACAACCTTAGAGTCAGTGATATTCTTTGTTCCTTGGGAAACTCATCTCTTCCTGCCAATTTCAAACACATGTTCACTAGTGAACACAGTCACTGTAACGGGGATCCAAGAAAGACCTGGTTCCACTTCCACTTTCTGTCTCAACATATAAGAAGGACTGAACAGTTTGTCAAAGCTGCAGAGAGCGAGACTCTCATAGTCTTCAGTTCTTAACAAGCTCTCTAACGACACCAGTGCTAACAGTTATTTGAAATACATATACTAACACATTGTCTGTGGAGTCAGAATGTGATTGAAGGTGGTGTATGCCATCCCATAAAGAACACTGTGCCCCAGAAACAGGAGTCTTACCTTTGTAGTGGACGTCTTGCAGACAAACTGGGATGAAGTGGTAGAGAGTCAGTGTGAAGAGGCTGCTTAAATAGGTGCAGGCCACCTAACAACATGTTGACCATGAACAATCAAATCCATGCTTGCAGTAACTAAAAAGAAGACACACCTCAGTGGTCAACATACTCCTGTCATTACATTTATGCTAAACACACCAGAGGCATGGAAATCTGTCATTATTTTCCCTGCGGCCAAACTGACATACTCCGTAATCATCATCATGTTTGTTCTCCCTGTTCTGACTTCTTTTGTTTGTAGATGGCTCCACATCAGGAAAGAAAGAAAGTATACTTCACTTATCCCCAGATGTGAAAATTACTTTTTCACTCAGGTGGTGTACGTTTGTGTTAGTTGCAATTAGTGTGTACATGCCCCTGAAACACAACCACAGTACACAAGGGGCCTGTAAGCATGCAATTAGTACACAGAACACACAACATCAAACAGTACATGGGGAGGCAGAGTGACAGGCAGCGACTTTTGGGGTGCGCCTCAATTGAACAGCTTGTAGGGGGGACGGCACCTTGCTCGAGGGCACCTCCGCATTGGCTGGGAGGTGACACCTCCCAACGTCAGCTCACACTCCGGAGGATGTCCTGGTGGGAGCGGGACTCCAACCACCGACGGCTGGGTGGTCTGTCTTCAAGACGTCTGCTCTACCGCTGAGCCACTGAGACCCAACTACTATTACTGTTCTACCTGAGGCCTGTTTGTTCACCAGTCATTCAATCTGTCACCATTTATATAGATTGCAGACACGTGTTTGGAGTTGGTCCTTTGGGAAGAGTTGGGAATATTGAACCTTTATCAAATCTGAATCTCCCACTGTTCTCTTGTCTCTGCTCTGTAATCTTCTCTTGTCTTCCTTCTCACATTTCTGTCAACAAATGTTCTGCTCAATTTGGTCTTCAGACCCTGGTTCTCAAGGCAACACCCTGTAGATGTGGTTGCTAAGGATTCTGCTTGATCATCAGCTCCATCCTTCCCACCTGATCCTCCTTCCAGCATGCTCTCTGTGTCAGATATGTTGTGAACATCTTCACACTGTTGGTAGATTGGTTGTATAATATGTATATGAATTTCTGTTTATGGTTAGAAAACATTTCATCAAACTCTTTACCCAACATGTCAGGGCAAATAAAACCACAGCCATGATAGATTAACCCTTCTAGTATGACTAGTCAACAATGAAAACATGTCCGTTGAGTCTGGAACCACATCGGTATCATTATTACTTTTGGTATTTCTTGAACAAAGAATGGGCAGCACGGTGAGGCGGTGGGTAGAGCGCTTGTCTCACAGCAAGGTGTTGGGTTCAGTTCCACCTGGGGCCGTTCTGAGTGGAGTCTGCATGTGTTATGATGTCATATATGACTATGCTTCTGGTGTGTGTTTAGCATAAATGTATTGACAGGAGTATGTGGACCACTGAGGTGTGTCTTCTCATTAGTTACTGCAAATATAGATTTGATTGTTCATGGTCAACATGTTGTTAGGTTGAGAAATAAACTTTCAAACTCTCCAAAACATAGACTAAAGAAGGTTTAATTCTTGACTGATATCAACACGTGACGTGAAGTTTATTCCTATCCATTCATTAAACTGGTTTAACTCTACAGTGTAAACTGGGAGCAGCATCTCCACTGGTATCAACATCATGTTTGTCACATGGTCTCTCGTCTCTACCTCCAGCAACATTCCCATATCCTCAAACACATTTCATTCCAGGTGCCCCAGGCCTTCTCCTTCCTCCATCACCTGACTGACACGCCCCCTCATCCGCCCTACTCCACCCACTGCCAGCTGACCTCACCCCATCATGCCTGCACCTATTTAAGCAGCACCATCTGTCCTTCTGCGTTCCTCTCCTGGATACCAAACCTGCCCATCACCTCCTCATCACCTCTGTTTCCTGCACCAACATGTCCATTGAAGTCTGCTCCAATGACAACTCTCTCACTTCTAGGCATGCTCTGCATCACTTCATCAAAGTCCAGCCAGAATTTATCCTTCTCCTCCAGCTCACATCCTACCTGTGGAGCATACCCACTAATGACATTGAACATCACACCTTCTATTTCTAGCTTCAGACTCATCACTCTATCTGACACTCTTTTTACCTCCAGGACACTCCTAACAAAAAGCCAAACACGTATCTGGAATCTATATAAATGGTGACAGATTTATCACTGGTGAACAAACAGGCCTCAGTCAGAACAATAATAGAACTACTCAGGCTGAATAGTGAGCAGGTAAAGAGTCTGAAAGAAAAACTTCATGAGTAGAACCAATGACATTAGTAGTTGGGTCTCATGATGTGGAGCCATCTACAAACAAACGGAGATCTTTATTTATGAGACAAGTCAGAACAGGGAGAACAAACATGTTGATGATTACAGAGTATGTCAGTTTGGCCACAGGGAAAATAATATCATCTGACACAGAATGATGGCACTGCTTGATGTCTCAGACAAATCAAACATGAGGAAACTCTCTGACATCAACAACTGTCAGAGAAAAGAGTAACCTGGAAGGAGACAGGACCAGCAGCCAAAACCCTGCTGCCTTCTTCCAGTAATGAAGCTGTTACTCTGACTGGACAATGCCCCCCCCCTGACTGCAAGAGAGGCAGTGGTTGTCGTCACTGTCAGACTCCACTGCTCAAATCACTCCAGCAACATTGTCCTCACGTTAAACACTGACAAAACAAATGGAATCCAACTGACCACAGCACATCTGCAGTGGATTCAGAGACTGCTGCTATCCAGATGAGACTGTTTTCATACAAAGTATTCTGGTTGAATAATTACAGCATTTTCCGCACTATAAGGCAGAGTACTGCTGCCCTCTTGTGCTGATTATTGATCCCCCTCTACAGAGTACTGTATCAACAATATCATTCAGTTCACTACTGGGTTGATTTTCCAGCATTAAAAGTTTGAGTATAATCATCCATCCCAACACGCACCTGTGTAACCTGTCAGGTGGGTGGACTATCTCCATCGGGGGTGATGCCGTATTTCTCTATTAAAGTTTTTATTAAAAGAATCTCGCATTCATTTGGAACTTTTCAGGAGTCTGACTGTCTCTGACAGAAGATTCAAAGGCCCTGATCAGCTCACCTGGGCCTTTTTTGAGAAGACGTCTTTTGACCGTCAGCAAATACTTGAATCCATCGTTATGTTCCGCCAAGGCTTTCAAGTCACTAAGTTTGGCTTGTGTAGCGCCTCTCTAGAGTGGTTTCTCTATTAGCGAGAGGTGGCTAACCTGTGTTCTTTATTTAATAATGGGTTTCTATAGAATATTTGTTAGGCTTCGCTTAATTTTAACCCTTAATCTTAACTTTAATGTAATTATTTGATCTAAACTTAAATTGATACCTCGATCAAGAAGCACAACTGTTTTATAGAAATAAAACCCACTTCCTGTTGCGGTAAGCGTTTTCCGTCATTACCTGTTGTGTTTGTTTGACTGCGACGTCTTGGTTCGCTTTCGTCACACAATCACTGTTAATATCTTGTCATTTTAGAATTGTAGAGTAAGCTAGTTGTTTCTCTCCATCTCAAAACTTGATAGCGAAAGCTCTCACATATTTCAGCTAACCTTTTACAAACTGTTTTATTAAAGTAATCTTCCGTACTTCAGAGCTAGCTTAGCTTATCTTTGTTGCTAACTATGGCTACGCTTCCCTCTGTCCACTCTCCTCCCTCTCCTTCTCTCTGCTGCTCAGTCTGTCGGATGTTTAGTTTTTCCCCCGCTTCCTTCAGCGAGAGGGGCATCTGCACGAAGTGTAGTGCCTTTTCTCGGATGGAAGCAAGACTTAGTCAGTTGGAGGCACTGGTTGGCTCCTTAACTGAAAACATAGCTGTGCCACCTAGTCAGGTAGCTTTAGCCGGAGCGGACCCACCAGCTCACGCTAGCCACTCCCCAGCTCAGGTTAGCCGTCCTCCAGCACCCCCCGAGCAGGAGCAGTGGGTGACTGTTCGTAGGAAACATAGTGGCAGGCGAAAGCCTCGGGTTCACCACCAATCCCCGCAACCACTCGATATCTCGAACAGCTTTTCCCCGCTCAGCGACTCCCCGGCTGAGGAACCTACTCTGGTGATTGGCAGCTCTGTGGTGCGGCACGTTAAACTAGAGACACCAGCGACCATAGTCAAGTGTATCCCGGGTGCCAGAGCGGGCGACATCGAGTCATTTCTGAAACTGTTGGCTAAAGATAAACGTACATATGGTAAGATAGTAATCCATGTCGGCGGTAATGACACCCGGTTACGCCAATCGGAGGTCACAAAAATTAATATTCAGTCGGTGTGCAGCTACGCAAAAACAATGTCGGACTCCGTAGTGTTCTCTGGTCCCCTTCCCAGTCTGACCAGTGATGACATGTTTAGCCACATGTCTTCACTCAACCGCTGGCTGTCTAGGTGGTGTCCTGCTAATGACATTCAGTTTGTTGATAATTGGCGGACTTTTTGGGGAAAACCCGGTCTCATCAGGAGAGACGGCATACATCCCACTTGGAATGGCGCTGCTCTCCTGTCAAAAAAGTCTGACCACGTTTATTTCTGCCCCAAAACCATGACCCAGAGTTGAGACCGGGATGCAGAGTCGCAGTCTTAAACAAGTCTCTGCACTCCTAGAACGGTCACCCACTGTACCTTCACCCACTGTAATGTTACCCACTGTAATGTTACCCACTGTAATGTTACCCACTACACTTTCACCTACTGTATTGTCACCCATGGTACACACCATTGAGACTGTCTGTCCCTCGACCATTTAAAGTTGATTCATGCAAATTCAAGTCATTTCAAGTCCAGAGGA